>NW_012107308.1:1496071-1526824 GCF_000951045.1 Mandrillus leucophaeus
TGACCATACCCTCCTTTCCCCAATGTATGTTGTCAATGCCTTTGTCAAAAATGAGTTCACTGTAGGTGTGTGGGTTTATCTACAGGTTCTCTATTCTGTTCCACTAACATATGTGTCTATTTCTATGCCAGTACCATACCATTTTGGTTACTATAGCTCTTTATTATAATTTAAAGGCTAGTAATATGATTCCTCCAGTTTTGTTCTTTTTGCTCAAGACAGCTTTGGCTATTCTTGGTTTTTAGTGGTTCCATATAAATTTTAAGATTGTATCTTCTATTTCTGTGAAGAATGTCATTGATATTTTGACAGGAATTGCATTGAATTTGTAGATTGCTTGAGGTAGTATGGACATTTTAACAATATTGATTCTTCCAATCCATGAACATGAAATATCTTTCCATTTTTGTGTCCTCTTCTATTTCTTGCATCAATGTTTTATAGTTTTCACTATAGAGATCTTTGACTTTTTGGTTATTTCCTAGGTATTTAATTTAATTTGTAGCTATTACAAATAGGATAACTTTCTTGCTTTCTATTTCAGATTGTTTTCTGTTGTCAAATACAAGTGCTACTGATTTTTGTATGTTGATGTTATATCCTGCAACTTTACTGAATTTGTTTATTAGTTCTAATAGTTTTTTGGTGGAGCCTTTAGGTTTTTCCAAATATAAGATCATATCATCTGCAAATAAGGATAATTTGACTTTTTGCTTTCCAGTTCAGATGCCCTTTATTTCTTTCTCTTGCCTGGTTGCTCTAGCTAGGACTTCCAGTACTATGTTGAACAACAGTGGTGAAAGTAATCATACTTATTTTGTTCCTGAATTTATAGGAAATATTTTAAGTTTTTCTGTATTCAGAATAATACTAGCTTTGTGTCGGTTGTATGCGGCTTTTACTATGTTGAGGTACATTCCTTCAGTACTCAGTATTCTTTGATTTTAGTTATAAAGGTACATTGAATTTTATCAAAGGCATTTTTCCAGCATTAATGGAAATGATCATATGATTTGTCTCATTCTGTTGATATGATGTATCACATTACTTGATTTGCAGATACTAATATACCCTTGCATCCCTGAGATAAATCCCAATTGGGGATGATAAACAATCCTTTTTTTTTTTTAAGGTTTTAGAATATTTTATGAAACATTCAATTCCATTGAAATGACAGTCATTCAGAGCTGATGTATTATGATTCAAGTGAAATAATGTATATAGAGTCTTTATAATGGTACCCATTATATAGTAAGTGGATAAACAATCTTTTTAATGTATTGTTGAATTTGTTTTGCTAGTATTTTGTTGAGAATTTTTATATCATTTTTCTTCTGTGGTATTGGCCTATATAGTTAGCTTTTTTTTTTTTTTTTAATTGGTATGTCTTTGTGTGTTTTTGGTATTAGTATGAGAATACTGGACTCATAGAATATGTTTGGAAGTGTTCCATCCTCCACTATTTTTCAGAATAGTTGGAGTAGGATTGGCATTATTTTTTCTTTAAATATTTGGTAGAATTCATCAGTGAAGTCATTGGGTCCAAGGCTTTTCTTTAGTGGAAGACATTTTATTATGGCTGTTACTTGTCTTTACTTGTTACTTGTCTTTACTTGTTACTTGTCTTTACTTATTATTGGTCTATTCAGATTTAATGTTTCTTTATGGTTGAATCTTGTAGGGTTATATATTTCTAGGAATTTGTCTATTTCTAGGTTTTTCAATTTATTGGCATATAGTTGCTCACAGTAGCCTCTAGTGATCCTTTGAACTTCTGCATTATCAGTTGTAATGTCTCCTTTTTTCCCTAGTTTTATTTAATCTGTATCTTCTCTCTCTCCCTTTCATTTCTTGGTCTGGCAAAAGGTTTGCCAATTTTGTTTAACTGTTTAAAAAACAACTTTTTGTTTCATTGATCTTTTGTGCTGTTTTCTTCATTTCAATTTCATTTATTTCTGCTCTGATCTTTATCATTTATTTCTTCTACTAATTTTGGGTTGGGATGCCCTTACTTTTCTAGTTAAGACATAATTAGATTATTTATTTGAAATTATTGTCAATTTTGATGTAGGCACTTACAGCTATAAACTTTCCTCTGAGTACCACTTTTGCTGAATGCCATAGGTTTGATATGTTGTGTTTTCTGTTATCATTTGTTTTAAGAAATTTTTCAACTTGCCTCTTAATTTCTTCATTGATCCACTAGTCATTCATGAGCATATGGTTTAAATTACCTGTACCTGTATAATTGAAAAAATTCCTCTTGTTATTAATTTCTAGCTTTATTCCATTTTGGTCAGAGAAGATGCTTAATAATATTTTATTTTTTGAATACTTTAAAACTTGCTTTGTGACCTAACATATGTTCTGTTGTTTAGAATGATCCACTTACTGAGGAAAAGACTGTATATTCTGCAGCCATTGGATGAAATGTTCTATAAGTATCTATTAAGTCTATTTGGTCTATTGTGCAGATTAAGTTTGATATTTCTTCATTGATGATCTGTCTGGAATATCTGTTCAATGCTGAAAGTAGGGTGTAAAGTCACCAGCTATGATTGTATTGGGGTCTATCACTCTTTAGTTCTAATAATATTTGCTTTCTATACTAATATCTGGTGCTCCAGGATTGAGTGCATACATATTTACAATCATTATATCCTCTTGCTAAATTGACCTCTTTATCATTATGTAATGGTGTTCTTTGCAGCTTCTTATGGTATTTGGTTTGAGATCATTTTGTCTGATATAAGTAGAGCTACTCCTGCTCTTTCTTGATTTCCATTGGCATGAAATATATTTTTTCTATCCTTTTGTTTTCAGTTTACATGTATCTTTATAAGTGAAGTGTGTTTCTTGCAGGCAAGAGATAATTGGGTCTTGTGTCTTCATCCATTGAACCACTCTATGTCTTTTGATTAGAAAATTTAGTCCATTTACATCCAATGTTATAATTGATGGGTAGGTACTTACTCTTGCCCTTTTGTTATTTTTTCTGCTTATTTTGTGGATTTCTCTTCCTGCTTTCCTTTCTTCCTGTCTTCACTTTAGTGAAGGTGATTTTTCTCTGGTGGTATGTTTTAATTTCTTGCTTTATATTTTTTGTGTACCTGTTGTATGTTTTTTTTTGTTTTTTATTTGAGGTTACCATGAGGCTTGCAAATACTATATTGTAACCCATGTTTTTAAACTGGTAACAAATTAACACTAATATACATTAAAAAAAAAAACACAAAATAACACTAAAACCTACAGTGCAACTTCATCCTTCCACTTTTAAACTTTTTTGTTTTTTCTCTTTATATCTTCTTGTACTGTCTTGAAAAGTTGTTGCAGCTATTAGTTTTAATTGGTTCATTATTTACTCTTCCTAGTTACAATAAGCATAGTTTACACACCACAATTATAATGTTATAATATTCTATGTTTCTCTGTGTGCTTACCATTACCAGTGAGTTTGGAACCTTCAGATTATTTCTCCTTGTTCATTAACATCCTTTGCTTTCAGATTGAAAAATCCCTAGCATTTCTTGTAGGACATCTCTAGTGGTGATGAAATCCCTCAGCTTTAGTCTGGAAACATCTTCATTTTTCCTGCATTCTTGAAGGATATTTTTGTTGGATCTACATTCTGGGGTAAAATTGTCCTTCCCCACATTTATGGCACTTTAAATAAGTCACACCCCTCTACCATGGCCTGTACGGTTTCTACCGAAAAGTCTGCTGCCAGATGTATTGGAGTTCCGTTGTATGTTATTTATTTTTTCTCATGCTGCTTTTCAGATCCTTTATCCTTGAGCTTTGGGAGTTTAATTATTAAATATTAAATAGTGTTTTGAGGTAGTTTTATTTGGGTTAAATCTGCTTGGTGTTCTATAGCCTTCTCATACTTGAATGTTGATATCTTTTCCTAGGTTTGGGAAGTACTCTGTTATTATACCTTTGAATAAAGTATCTACTCCATCTCTTTCTCTTCCTCTTATTTAAGTCGAATAACTCTTAGATTTGCCCTCTTCAGGATATCTTCTGGATCTTATTGGTGTGCTTCGTTTTTTTATTATTTTTTCTTTTGTCTCTTCTCATTGTGTATTTTCAAATAGCCTGTGTTCAAGCTCACTAATTCTTTCTTTTCCCTGATCAATTCTGCTATTAAAAAACTCTGATGCATTAGTGAATATGTCAATTACATTTTAAACTCTAGAATTTCTGCTTGATTTTTCCTATTTTGATCCATTTGATAAATTTATCTGATAGAATTCTGAATTTCTTCTCTGTGTTATCTTGAATTTTTTTGAATTTCCTCAACACAGCTCTTTTGATTTCTATGACTGTAAGGTCACATATCTCTGTTTCTGTAGGATCAGCCCTTCGTGTCTTAGTGTGTTTGGTGAGGTCATGGTTTCCTTGATGATCTATATGCCTGTAGATGCCCATCTGTGTCTGGGCATTTAAGAATTGGGTATTTATTGTAGCCTTCACAGTCTGGGATTTTTTGTGCCTGTCTTTCTTGGAAGGATTTCCAAGTATTTGAAGGGACCTGGGCCCCAGGTCTAGTAACACTGTTTTTTTTTCAGATTCATAGAGGTACCTCCTTGGTGGTCTTGGGTAAGATCTGAAAGAATTCTGTAGATTACTAGACAGAGACTCTTGTTCTTTTCCCATACTTTCCCCTAAACAAACAGAGTCCCTCTCCTTGTGCTGATCCACCTGGACCTGAGTGTGTGGTGATGCAAGCACCGTATAGCCACCACCACTGGAGTTGCACTGGGTCAGACCTAAAGCCACAGCAGCGGGTGTTGCCCAGTGCCCACTGCAACCACTACCTGGCTACCACCTATGTTCACTCAAGGCCCTAGTGCTCTATAATCAACAAGTGGCAAAGGCAGCAAGTTCTGTGTTCTTTCCTTCAGGGTGATGTGTTCCCCTGGCCCTGTGCAAGTTCAGAGATTCTGTCTGGGTGACAGAGATTGGAGTCAAATACCTTAAAATTTTATCTGATATTTTATTCTAAGCTGGAATGAACACCACAATACAAAGTCCTTCTCACTCTTCCCTCTCCTTTCCACAATAGCACTAGTGGCACCAACAGCACCCTCCCACAGTGTGTTCTGCCAGACCACCGCTGATGTTCATTTTAAGCCCAAGAGCTCTTAAGTCTGCTTGCCGTGAATGCTGCCAGGCCTGGGACTCCAAATTCAGGAAAGTGGGCTTTACTACTTTACCAGAGCAGTTTTCAGAAATGTTGTCTAAGAGCCTGGGCCTGGATTCAAAGACTCCAAGAGACTGCTTATTGCTCCCCCACTGTGGTCAACCTTGCATCTAAGGTGCAAAATAAAGTCACCTTTATTTTAACGTCTGCTTTTTGTAATCAGAGGGAGTCTTTCACCACAGTCAGTACAGCCAGGAGTTTGCTGGGCCACATCTGAAGTTAGCATGTCTCAGATCCCAAGGCCCACAGTGTACTACCTGGGTATTGCTGATAGTTATTTGGTGCCCAAGGGCTCTTCACTCAGCAAGTGATGAATCTTCCCAGGACTGAGTCCTTTCCTTAAAGGCTGCAGGTTTGCCTTTGGCCTGGATGTGTCCAGAAATGTCATCTGGGAGTTGGTGGCCAGAAAGGAGGGCTCATGACTCTGACTGGTGCCCTATTGTACTGTGGCTGAGCTGGTATCTAAGATGCAAGTTCTTATTACTCTTCTCTCCCTGTCCTCAAGTGGAAGGAAGGTGTCTTTTTTAGAGCTATGCACTGGGCAGCCTGAGGTGGGGAAGGGGTAGCACAAGTGCTCCCTTAGTTCCCCTGGCTAGATTCTCAGTTGGTCACATGTCCACCTGGTTCATTGGCTCTGAGCTCAGTTCAGCTCTTGTACTCACCTAGGAGTTTCAGTGCTTGTTGCCCAGACTGCCTTTCAAGTTTATTTAGGACCCAAGAGCACTTTAGCCTGTGGCAAGTGCTTGCTGGAACTAAGTTCTGATCTCCAGAATGAGAAATTTCTCCTCTGACTCGAGCTGCTTTACGTACTCCCTCTGTGGGTTGGCAGCAGGTGAGTTCAACCCAGTTTTGCTTTCTGCTGTGATAGGGCACTGCTGAGTTCAATGCAATATCTCACAGTTGCCACACTCTCTCAAGTGCACAGATTCTCTCTCTGTGCTGTGCAACTACTGCCAGGTGATGGGGAAGGGGTGGTGTTGGTGATTCAAGCCTGTCTACTACCCTCCTCGGTGCCTCTTTCAGTGATATGACGTTAAAGTCAGATACTGTTAGTGCTCACCTGATTTTTCATCTTATGAATATGGTTTTTGTATGTAGGTAGCTGTCAAATTGGTTTACTTGCTGGGGTGACAAGTAGAGGCTTCTATTTGGCCACCTTGCTCTCACGCTCAGGTGTGAATCTTGACATATCAAATTACTAAAAAGGAAATGTTGCAAGTTGATAAAACTCTTTTATTTACACAATGGGTATAATATTGGTCTTAAGATATTAAGTTTATTGTAAGGATTAAATAGCAAAAAACATTTTAAAGTGCTTAACAAAATATCAGCCCTAGCAAGACTCAGTAAATGTTGTAAATTTTAATGATTATTCATTCCTGTGCACATTTAATCTTATATTTTCATTGACTCTACACACTGATTCATCCTTTTAAGCCTATTGTCTACAATTGCTTTTCTTTTTTTGTGGTGTCTTTTTTTCTCCATGTTTATTATTGGAACAATGAAAAATGTAGAATTCTACGGACATAGTTTAGTTTTTACAAAAACTTACATAATCTGCAATCTTAGCAATTTAATTATGTCACTTTCCTCATTAAATAATTGTATAAACATTGTTTCAATGGTTTTATAGCATTATTTTATGCTAACATATTAGAATCTATTTAACCACTTATTCTGTCTTTTTATTGTGTAAAGAGTATTGCAGTGATTATGTATAAGAATATTTTTGTGTTTGGGTGTTCTGTGAATAATTTTCACCCTTCATATAAATGCCTTTAATTGATATTTCTGACACATATAGAATGAGTTTATACATTATACTTTTGTAAGTAAATTAATGTCCTAAAACTTTGCAGCAATATCTATGCCGAGAAGTCATGTACATTTTACTTTATTCTCACATGTACTTGGTAGTGGTTTTTAAAAACAAGTGATAATTTGATAGTGCTGGAATGGCTTTCTACTTCATATTCCTCACTTCAGTTTTCTTTTCATCCCATCCACCTTACCACCACTAGGTTAATACTCATTAATCACTGATTTTATATGACAGTTCCTACACGGATCATTCAATAACTTCCATCACCTCCCAACTGAAATTCCAGTTCTTTATCTTAGAATCAAATACTTTCACAGTCTGATCATAACTATTGTTTATGCCTTATCCACTTATTTATCCACCTAAAATTGTAATTTTACATTTATTTGGGACTGACCTTCAAGGCTTCTTTTGTAAACACTGAAGAATCTCTTATTTATATAAACTCTTTTCAGATTCCCAGTTCTTACATTTAGTTGACTTCTTGATATCACCACTTGAATGTTTCAAAGACACTATAACCCTAACACATTAAAAATAGAACTAACTAAAGCATGTAGGTTCCACATTCTTTCCCATTTGTGAACATGGCAACAGCACCCACACAGTTGCTCAGGTCAGAAACTCTCTTTATCAAATCCACCATCTAAACTAGCAGCAAGCATGATGTCTCTACCTGCACAATGTATCTCAAGTCCTGGCATGTGTCTCCATGCTCACTGCAGCCATCTCGTCCAAGTCACCTTCTGCTCTCTCTGGGTAATGCTGCAGCTTGTTAACACATCTTCCTAACTCCATGCTTCACTCTCTCCCTCCTATTCTTATATCAGCCAAACTCACAGAAAAATTTTTAAAAAATAAAAACAATCTTGTCTTTTATCTAAGCATGTGTCTACTTAATTAAATTTTTCTAAGCATGTTTCTATTTAGTATAAACAAAAAATATTATATTATGCCTTTAAAAGTGCATAAAATATTGTAACATTGTTATGTTGAGTGGAAAAAAACCCACAAATATTGCATCATCTCTCTCATATGTGGAATGTAAAAATTGGATCTCAGAAATAAAGAATAGAATGGTGGTTATCAGAGACTGGGGCAGTTGTGAGGAAGGAGGATATGGCTATTGGGGAGATATTGGTTAAAGGATATAACATTCAAGTTACATTGGAGGAATAAGTTTCAAAGGTCCACTTTATCGTATGGTGACTGTAGTTAATGAGGATATGCTGTATTCTCGAAAAATGCTGACACTGGATGTTAAGCATCCTTACCACAAAAATGACTATGTGAAATAATACATATGTTAATTAGATAGATTTAAACTATTTATAGTCCATAGACATATACTTAAAAACATCAAATTGCACACTATAAATATGTACCATTTTATCTGTCAATTTAAATAAGTACATACATAAATTTGAAAAAAAGTAAAATCTTCAATGGCTTTCTATTGCACATAAAATAAGTGCAACCTCTTATCATAGTATATTAGGCCTCAAACAATATGGTCTTGCCAATCTTTCCACCTCCATTTTATGCTACTCTCCCCCTTACACTATACCACAGGTACATTCGCCACTTCTCAAACCCTCAAAGATGCCAAGTTCTTCCTTGTCACAGTACTTCTGCATATGCCATTTCTACACGAAAAATTGAGATCAACTTCTCCTTTCATTTTGAATTGTATGTTTGTTTTTACAAAAAAATACAGCTATATGCTACTCCTATATGATAGTAAATACTGTAGGGGATTCATGGGATCTGTGCTGAACAAGGAAAATATATAATCACACAGAGGCAGTAACATAAACCACCTTTATTTGGCACCTTTATTTCGCTGGTTTGGATGCAGCGGAGCTTCCTTCTAGCATCACACCATCCAAAGGTTAATTATTAATAATAACCATTCTGATTGGTGTTAGATGATATCACATGTGGTTCTGATTTGCATTTCTCTAATGATCAGTGATATTGAGCTCTTTTTCATGTGATTGATGGCCGCATGTATGTCTTTTGAAAAGTGTCTGTTCATCTCCTTTGCCCACTTTTTTTTATGGGAGTTTGTATTTTTCTTGTAAATTTGTTTAAGTTCCTTATAGATGCTGGATATCAGACCTTTGTCAGATGCAGAGTTTACAAAAATGTTCTCCCATTCTTTAGGCTGTCTGTTCAATCTGTTAGCATCTTTTTGCTGTCTAGAAGCTCTTTAGTTTAATTAGGTCCCATTTGTCAATTTTGGCTTTTGATGAATTGCTTTTGGTGCCTTTGTCATAAAATCTTTGCTCTTACGTGTCCTGAATGGTATTGCCTAGGTTGTCTTCAAGGGTTTTTATCATTTGGGGTTTTACACTTAAGTTTTAATCCATCTTGATTTAATTTATAGGAAAGACATGGAATCAACCTAAATGCCCATCAATGATAGACTAGATTTTTAAAAATGTAGCACATATACACCATGGAATACCATGCAGCCATAAAAAAGAATGAGATCATATTCTTTGCAAGGATATGGATGGAGGCCATGATCCTTAGCAAACTAACACAGGAACAGAAAACCAAATGCCACACGTTCTCACAAATAAATGGGAGCTAAACGATGAGAACACATGGACACAGAGAAGGGAACAACACACTGGGGTCTTTTGGAGGATGGAGGTTGGTAGGAGGGAGATGATCAGGAAAAATAACTAATTGGTACTGGGCTTAATACCTGGATACTGAAATAATCTGTAAAACAAACCCTCATGACATAAGTTTACCCATGTAACAAACCTGCACTTGTATCCTTGAACTTAAAAGTTAAAAAAAAAAAAAAGAAAAGTCAAGGAAATTCCTAGGGGAAAGTGGAATCCAGAGAGGAGATTTAAAGTATCTAGATGATGTTGTACAGTAACATGGTGTGAGACTGTGGGTTAGAGAATTCTGATGTGTAGCAGTAGGTTGGGTCTTCATAGCCCCAGAGTTTATCAAACCCATAGCTAATAGATGTTGGGCACAGTTTCTCTAGTTATTCAAATAAGTCAGTCTTTAAATGTTCAAAAGTCTGCTATTTTGGGCTATTTTAAAAACAATTGTATTAAAACAATTGCCATGGGCACAAAAATGTATATTTTCTGTTACTAACCTATAAACAAAGATTATGGTTCCTGTCATTTATGCCTTATAAAGCTATTTTCACACGTTTATGAGATATCTTAGTGTTAGTTGAATCCTTTAATTTTTATTGTATCTCCATACAACATGAACTATTATTTTGATGTTTAGTTTAAATCAGTACGTTTTAGTAAGACAGTATATCACTACAGTCATATTGAGTAGCTATTTGTTATATTTTTCTAATATGTACAACCTAAACTATATTTTGTGTAACTAAATATATAGTCTTGTAATTTCTATCTTCAATAACTTCTGAAAATGAATGCTACAAATTTACCAAAAAATTTTACGTTGCCACTAAATTCCCTTTATAGTTATTTTATTTAGTTAATTTTGAATAACGAATGCATTTTTAAATGTTACTATGGTACAATATATATAACATAAACTGTGCCATTTGACCTATTTATAATTGCATAAGTAGTAACATTGATTGTATCCACAATGTTATACAACCATCATTATTATCTATTTCCAAAACTTTTCATCACACCAGTAAAACTCTGTACCTAATAAGAAATAAGTCCCCATTACTATCTCTCTCCAATACCTGGTAAATTCTAATCTGATTTTAGGGGGAACGCTTTTGATTTTCACCATTACACATGATATTACCTTCGTTTTTGTTTTTTTAATAAATGCTCTTGATTATATTGAAAAAAGTTGTCTATTCCTAGTTTTCTGATTGTTTTTAAATCATGAAAAGGTACAGGAGTTTGTCAAATGCCTTTTCTATGTCAGTTGAGATGATCATGTGGTGTATGACATTGATTATCTTTTGTTGAGCTACCCTTGCAATCGTTGGAAAAATCCCACTTGTCATTGTTTATGCTGTTGGATTTGACTTGCTAGCACGGTGTTAAGAATCTTTGCATCTACTTTCATTAGAGATCTTTGTATTTTTTCTTTTCTTACAGTGTATTTATCTAGCTTTGATATCAAGATCAGGGCAATTCTGGTCACACAGAATGAGTTAGGAAGTGCTCTTTCCTCTTTTATTTTTTTGGAAATGTTTGAGACAGATAGGTGTCAATTCTTTTTAAATGTTTGGTACAATTTACCAAGGAAGATACCTGGTCCTGCACATTTGTTTGTTGGGAGGTTTTTGATTACAGATTCAATCTTGTAATTGTTACAGATCTAATGACATTTTTCTATTACTTCTTAAGTCAGTTTAGGTAATCATGTATTTCCAGAATTTGGCCATTTCATCTAGGTTGTTTTTTGGCATATGATTGTTTATAGTATGCTCTCATACTCTTTTGTATTTCTGTAAGATCGGTAGTAATGTCCCTACTTTCAACTCTAGTTTTAGTTATTTGTACCTTTTCTCTTTTTTCCATTAGTCAAACTAAAGGACTGCCGTTTTTTATTTTTTTCAAAGAACCAACTTTTGCTCTTGTTGATTCTCTCTATTGTTATTCTGTTCTCCATTTTATTTATCTCCAGCCTAATCGTTACTAGTTCATTTCTTCTGTAAGCTTTGGCTCAGTTTTTTCTTCTTTTCTAGTTCCTCAAAATGTTAGGTTATTGCTTGAGATCTTGTTTTCATTTTTTTCAAATTATATTCTAACTTTCTTATCATTTCCTTTATGAGCCATTGGTTGTTTTAGAGTGTGTTTAATATACACATATATTTTTAAATTTTTCTTCTATTGTTGATTTCTAGATTCATTCTATGTTAGTAAGACAAGATACTTTGTATGATTTCACTCTTTGCTTTTGTGGAATTTTGTTTTTAATCTAGCCTCAGTAATACCCTGGAGAGTGAGTCACATGTCCTTGAGAAGAATGCATGTTCTGCTGTAGTTGAGTAGAGAGTACTGTATATGTCTGTTAGGTCTGGTTGCTTTACAGGATTGTTCAAGTCCACTCTCCCTATTGATCTTCAGTCAATATGTTCTAGTAATTATTGAAAGTGAGATATTAAAGTTTATTTGGTTGCCATATTTGTCTGTTTTCCAGAGTTCTAACAATGTCAATTCTGTTAATTTCCATTTGTTCTTTGATGTTTTTGTGGGATAATAATATAAACTTGGCGCTGCTTATTCTGACATTTTGCTGATTCACTTACCTACAATTGTTTTTTTAAATCTTTTCTATGTATTACCTAAACACTTCTTGAAGATGACCAGTGGAACACACATTATACTTTATAAAACAATAAACTATGACATATTCTGAAAATTCAAGCAGGGACATTCTACACTAGAACAAAACTACAATTAGAGTATCTTACTTATCCTTGTTACCCTTTCTGAAATAAAACCTTTTTTGGCTTTAAAGAAAAACATTTTACAAATTGACAGAAATGAAGAAACATAAGAAAATCTAGCATGTATATTTAACTTTGTGATAGATGGAGATACATTTCTGGGTAAAGGAATATTATTGATATTTAATAAACTGAATTTAGGATAGATAAGAAATATTCTAGAAGTGAAGATCTGGGGGAAGGATGTTTAGAAGGATGATCAATACCAAGCAGATGATTGATAATAATCATTTCTACATTTGCTCAGTCCCATTACTAGTCGTAAAGCAAAAATAAATTAGGAAAAAATGATGAGTTCAATATGGTACAGTTCCCAAAAAGATTTCTCAGAAAAAAATACAAAAACGTGTATATTTTATAAATTATTTTGGACCCAGAAGACTGGGTGACCATATATGTAGGAGAATCTCAGTGAAATAGTTCATATTGTAATTTATTGTGCTATAATCAGCTTTCTTGGGAGAAGTATTTCTCATAAGAATGAGCCAGAAATGGTCTCTGCTTGTTGGCCTAGGTTCTTCACAGTAAGTTTCACTAGGTTCTTCACAGCCTGTGCTTCTTCACATAAGGTGAAACTCCTTAGCTGAACAGCCTGCTGCTGCCAAACTCAAATTTTAAAACATACAATTGTATGTATATAGAAGAATGCTCAGGACAGAACAGGTACTAAACATAAATGAATAATTCTGAATTGACTAACACTGAGTCAATGTCAAATATGTGTACGTGTGTGTGTGTGTCTGTGCGTGGTACTTGAGACAAAGGATAAATCACTAAGATTAAATGGAATAGATGGCAGCTGGTTTGGTAAAGCAACTTCCCAGTGACTCTTCCTTAACTAAAATTAAAGTTTATTGGCAGCAATCTATCCTGCCATGGCCATCAACTTTGCATGTGGCCAGGTGAGATTTTAAGTATTAAAGTCACCCTATTATGAATCTGCCATATCTAGCCACCAGAAGCTTTTGTGTATTTATAAAATGTATTTCCATCCCCCTGCCTCTCTTAAACTCTCCATAATGTCGTAATGACCTCAACCCTCATTGATTATGTCTTGTTAAATGGGATCCTACTATACTGATTTGGGTTACTTTCGTTATTTTTCTGAATTTTAGGTCTTGCTAACACAGAATCTATAGTATTCGTATCTATTTTAATCCCTAGAAACTAGAATCTCATGCATCAGACAGTAGCTTTAAAGTATTTGGTAACATAATGGTTGGGGTGAGAAGGAATATAGTAGAGAAAAACATACTTTAAAAAATATTTATCCTTTAAATAAGGAACAATATATTCACAGAAGAAATAAAAGTAGAAGTCACCCTGTGCTTTTAGAAGAGTGGTTTTTCTGGAAAAAGTCTTATTCAAGACACTATAAACTTTGTCAAAGCCTAAATAGGCCCTGCCTCAAAAGCAGTTTTCATACTAAAACTGAAATGGAAAAGAAAAAAAAAATCTGTGGGTTTTCTCTACAAGTGGGATATATTTAATAAAAATTAATGGATTCATTAATATAAAATTGTGTACTGAAGATTGTTAGATTCAAAATGAAATCCAGAGAAGGAGCATTAGGGCTAAATTGCTTGTCGTTGTTTTTTGTTTCCATGTGTAACAGCATGGCCTCTTAAGGCAAAAATAGAAATGCAATGAGCTTGTAATCATAGAAACTGCATGTGGCAGTGAAGGAAAAATGCACTGAAGATGTAAAAGCACCAAGTGAATATACAGCACATAACAAAAACATATTGTTGTCAAGCTAAAGTACAGGCATTAATGTTGTTCACAATAGGCTTTGACACTAATCCTAATTCTTAAGGAGATACCAGCTAAAAACACAAAGTCTAGTGAATGTCTCCAAAGACAAAAGGAGAAAAAAATATCCTTACTGGTATTAGTAATTGTAGCCTTTGAGCATGTAAGTAAGAGTTTAATGGAAAGCATATTAAACTTAATTTAAATTTCACTTAAAGTTATATTATTACAGTCTGTTTTCAATAATCGAAGAGTATTTATTGATTATATAGCCATGAATTTAAAAAATCTAACATCACACATTATTTTCTAGAGGAAATATGAGAATATTAAATTCTCAAACTAAACTTACAGACACATTAATATTATGAATAAAGAAGTGATAAAATCAAGGGATTATAGAAAAGATCAAAGGTAGAGAATTACATTTTCACAGGAAAAAGAATACATCAAAATTGTATAACACTATATTAAAAGTCATTAGTAAATATGTACACTATACTTTTCTATTGTAGTCTTTATTGGGATAATATTTCAATAAAAGTCAGAGTTGTCTTTTGTTTGTCATGTTTCTCCTCAGCCAGACAGTAAGTGCCATGGAAGTAGGGATCACAATGTTCATTATCATATCCTCAGTGCTTAACACCATGCCATCCATGGAGTAGGCAACTCAAATATTTGTGGAATAGGAATAACTTAAATGAGAAAAATACTTTGGGGAAATCAAGGTGGTTAGGTTCAGGTGAAAAAAAAGATTGCAAACTGGGAAAAAAGAATACAAGAAATGAAACTGATGCTATTAGAAATTCATTAGCATTTCAAAGTCAAGAAAGTACCACACCTATTTCTAAAGTATGATGTCAGCTTTTCTACACCCACATTGTTTTTGTAGAAAATCAGAAGGATTTTGAAGCAGCTCTAAGGAAAATGCTATTATATGAATAAGAAAACTTGAACTTATGAAACTCTCTATAAATGTATGTATGAGAAGTCTCTCAACTTTTTAAACAAGTTATATTTCTAAAAGAACCAGAAGACTGTGACTGCTCCCAAAATAACCAAAGTCCTAAAACTGTACCAACAGCAAGAAAACTAAAAGTTTTACTGCCCCCAAGAAGACCAGTCTATCCAGTGGACATTAATTAGGGACAAACAACAATTTCTGAGTTCAAAACAAGGCCAAAAAGGACAAGAGACAACATGCAAGGGGAACCCACACTTCTACCCCTGAAATACAGACAGAGGAGTCACCATATCTGGCAACCAGAGCTGTTATTCCATTTCTGGTGCAGAAAGGGCAGATAGATTTCATAATTCTTGTTCAGGAGGATTTATTGATTACTATGGACCACTGATTAATGTCTAATTTTAGTCTTTACATTATTTGACAGCAGTTTTATGGCATCTGTTTTGTTCTTACACTGTTATTTTAAAATGGGCATATGTTGGTGATGGGTCAGTAGATAGCTTATCTTTTATTTTATACTGGGTCATACCACGAGTAGTAATATCCTGACATAATGGAAAGAATGACACTTCATTTCCACTTTGAACTGGACACAATAACTATGGTCTTTAGGATTGTTCCTTGGAGAAGGGGTGAGTAGATTCTGTGTGAAGGGAAAAGCGTCCATAGGCACCTAACTAGTCACAGTACTCTGCTTTAGAAGAGATTATTTGATATTTATTTTTCACTTCTTCGATAATAGTTTTGGCTACGAACATAGCCACCCAGCAAATCAGTATGTTTTCAGCCTTCCTTGCAATTAGGTATGGCCAGGTTTCTGTGTTTTGGACAATGGAGTGTGACTGAATCTAATGTAAGCAACTGCCTGGTCAAATCCTTAAAGGAAAAGAGACACTCAGTATTTATTTTGTCTACTCTTTCCACTGATAGACTTCAGATGCAATGCCAGGTGCTGAAGCTGCCATCTTATGTGACAAGATGGGTATATAGAGAAGAGAGAGGAAGCAGACAACCCAGGTACTATGGTGGCTACCATATTATCAGCTTTGAACTGTTTTTATGCTAGTTGTTACAGAAAATAAACCAGTATTTTGATTATTAAACTAACAATGAACAATTTTCATATTTTCCCTTTCAATTTCTCCATATCTAAAATGAAGATAATCATAGCTACTTCTTAGGATCAACATGAGGATTAAACAAGATCATGTCTTGAAAGTACTTAACATAGTCTGCAATATATGGCAAGGATTCAAAATGATAACATTTTTAGCAAGTTAATTTTAACTCCTTGGTATACAAGAGTGACCACAATTAAGAGTGATGCTCAGCTGGACATGGTAGCTCATGCCTGTAATCTTAGCACTTTGGGAGGCTGAGGTGGGTGGATCACTTGAGGTCAGGACTTCAAGACCAGCCTGGTCAACATGGTCAAAACCATGGCGAAACTAAAACTAAAAATAAAAATAAATTAGCCGGGCTTGGTGGTGTGTACCTGTAGTCCCAGCTACTCGTGAGGTTGAGGCAAGAGAATCATTTGAACTCAGGAGGCAGATGTTGCAGTGAGCCGAGATTGCACCACAGCACTCCAGCCTGGGTGACAGAGCGAGACTCTGTCTCAAAAAAAAAAAAAGAGAAAGAGTGACTCTACCTACTCTACCTACTCCATACCTGGCCCCCCTCACTCACCAACCTACACTTTAGTATGTTAAAAAGTAACACATTTTTGGTAAAGTTAAATATAAATTTACGTTGAGTCTTAGTTATTGATCATACTCATCACTCCACACACATCACTCCACACTCAGTAAGTTCTGAGAAGTAAATGACGCTATTGAAAATCTCACAAAACTAAATGATTATTTAGACTATATTAAGACTGTGTACAAAGTAAAGCATTTTTTTTCCTTTTTTGTAAGTCTATTTTATTTTCATAAGAATATTTTGACCCAGTTTTTGAGTAGATATCCCAAATAAATTATTTTCCTATGTAAACCATAAGTAATTATCTCACTTAAAACTGCCTACATTAAAATCACTCATTTATGTAGCTCGCCATATCTCCATGCTAGGGAATTAAACTTGCTTCTACATTCAATATTTATTTTCAAAGTTTTTCATATAATGAGCCTAACAGACCCTAATAGCTGTGATATATGTTAACAATATTTTATTAATATGTGTTAAGAACAGAATCAGACAACAATTAATTGGGAAGAAAACCTCATAATGCTTTCTGATAGTCAATGACATTTAATATCTTTGCAGATAAAGCTCTAACCCGTTATTAATCTCAACACATAACCTTTCAGGGATCAACTTTATTAAATAATGCTTATGATGGCTTAGCATTGTATTGACCACTGCAACATTAATTGACTGCTACGTACCTAATTGATCATAGACAAAACTGACCATCTAGGTGACAGGATGGCTGATTTTTGAGAAACAAGGGTTGGCATATATTCTGGCACTCTATTTAGCTACAAATATTCATTTATTTGAAAATATGGAATACAATTGAAATGCTTTTCTACTTGACTATATGGTTCTCAGCAAGTTAGCTGCTCAACATTGCACTTTTCTTATCTGTAAAAAAGAAAGAGTAATATTGTACCTCAAATTCATAGTGCAAAGATTAAAAGTAATAATACATATATAGTGCTTATTGTGTGCCTGGAAAAGTGAGTCCCTGAACATTATAGATACTATCCTATTTTGTGCGTTTTTATTTTGAAATAATGATAGATCTACCAAAGTTGGAAAGAAATGTGACTCTTCATCTATTTGGATCCTAATGTCAAGGTTTTTACCATTGATTGCACAATAGCCTCAATCTGCACTATGTTAAAGCAAAGCCTGCATCCTTTTGAAAGTTTTCTTCGATACATTTGCAGCTTAAAAAAAAAAAAGAAGAAGAAGAAATGTACAAGTAAGTTCCAAGCATCCTTTACTCAGCCTCCTTCTATGTTAACATCTTCAATAATTATAGTACAGTATTAATGACAGGATATTGACATTAGTACAATCCACAGATCTTATGGATTCTTAGATTCTTTCCATCATAGATGTATTCATGTGTGTGCGTGTGTCTGTGTATAGCTGTATGCAATTTATCAGATGTGCAGCTTCTTGCAAGGATTACCAAAATCAAGATACTCATTTGTACCATCACTACAAGGCTCACTCATGCTGCCTGTATTTGTGTATTCTCTGTAGAAACAGAACCAATAAGATATAGATATACATATTATGAGGGGATTTATTACAGGAATTGGCTCATGCAATAATGGAGGTCAAGAAATCCCATGATATGTCATTTGCAGGTTGAAGAACTAGGAAAGCCAGTGGTGAAATTCAGTCCAAAAGCCCAAGGAACCAGGGCAGCCACTGGTGTAAATTACACAGACTGAAGGTCCAAGAAACCGGGCAGGAAAATATGGATGCTTCAGCTTAGAAAGACAGGGGGAATTGTCCCTGACTCCACCTTTGTGTTCTATGTGGGCCCTCAAAGGATTGGATAATCCTTATGCACACTAATGAGGGCAGATCCTCTTTATTCAACACATTGCTTCAAAAGCTAATTTCTTCTGAAGAAACTCTCACAGATACATCCAGAAGTAATGTTTTACCAGCTATCTGGGAATCCTTGAGCCCAGTCAAATTGACAGATATAATTAACCATCACACTACACCTGTATAGCTATACTGCCTCCTCAGCCTTTCCATTCCTAATTCGTGGCAAGAAATAATCTGTTTGTTATCTCAAACATTTATGTCATAATTTACTCTAATGTGAATAACAGAATAAGAATTGTTCAATGCCAATTGTGTCTTAAGCAATAATTGTGTTTCATAAAATATTATAAGAGTTTGTTATGGTATAACATAGCTGAAATACTTATGTTTCACTCTTTTCTCTGATCACTATGCACAAAAACTGCCATGATACATGACTGCTTTTGTAACAAACCTTCACACATACCCCAAAACCCAAAATAAAATTTAATAAAAATAAAATAATGAGATATGTTTCATAACTAGCAGAAACAAAAATATTTTCAAGTATGTTAAAGGACCACATACTTCAGCATTTTATTTTTAGTTCCCAGTGTTTACTAGGTCTTATGTTTAGTTCAAGATTTCAGAGTCCTGGCTTACAAAAGGATTTTTTTGTTAAGAAAAATCAGTAGCCATTTGCAGAAAACAAACTGGACCACTTCCTTACACATTATACAAAAATTAACTCAAGATGGATTAAAGACTTAAATGTAAGACCTGAAATGATAAAAATTCTAGAAGAAAACCTGGGCAATACAATTCAGGACATAGTCATGGGCAAAGACTTCATGTCTAAAACACCAAAAGCAATGACAACAAAAGCCAAAATTGACAAATGGGATCTAATTAAACTAAAGAGCTTCTGCACAGCAAAAGAAACTATCATCAGAGTAAACAGGCAGCCTACAGAATGAGAGAAAATTTTTCCACTCTATCCATCTAACAAAGGGCTAATATCCACAATCTACAAAAAAACTTAAACAAATATACAAGAAAAAAAAAAAACATCAAAAAGTGGGCAAAGAATGTGAACACATGAACAGACACTTCTGAAGAGAAGACATTTATGCAGCCAACAAACATATGAAAAAAAAAAAGGTCATCATCATTGTTCACCAGAGAAATGCAAATCAAAACCACAACGAGATAACATCTCACACCAGTTAGAATGATGATCATAAAAAAGTCAGGAAACAACAGGTGCTGGAGAGGATGTGAAGAAATAGGAACATTTATACACTGTTGGTGGGAGTGTAAATTAGTTCAACCATTGTGGAAGAGAGTGTAGTCATTCCTCAAGGATCTAGAACTAGAAATACCATTTGATCCAGCAATCCCATTACTGGGTATATACCCAAAGGATTATAAAACATTCTACTATAAAGACACATGCACACTTACGTTTACTGTGGCACTATTCACAATCGCAGACTTAGAACCAACCCAAATGTCCATCAATGATAGACTGGATGGAGAAAATGTGGCACATATACACTATGGAATACTATGCAACCATAAAAAAGGATGAGTTCATGTTCTTTGCAGGGACATGGATGAAGCTGGAAACCATCATTCTCAGCAAACTAACACAGTAACAGAAAACCAAACACCATATATTCTCACTCATAAGTGGGAGTTGAACAATGAGAACACAGGGACACAGGGAGGGGAACATCACACACAGGGGCCTGTCGGTGGGTGGGGGGGTAGGAGAGGGATAGCATTAGGAGAAATACCTAATGTAGGTGATAGGTGGATGGGTGCAGCAAACCACCATGGCATGTGTATACCTATTTAACAAAACTGTGCGTTCTGCACATGTACCCCAGAACTTAGTGTGTGTATGCATATCTAGCTAACTAGCTAGCTATCACAGTTAAAGATTCTTAACTAATTTCCAAGGCTGAAGAAAAAAGTCTCTGTGTTAACATATTTTATTTTAATGTTGATCGTTTCATTAAGAGAAAATGAAACTAATGTGTATTGGGTTCCAACAATATATTCATGTACAGTGTACTGTGGTAATAAGCACTTTATATATTTTTGGTTGTTTAATCTTTATAAAAACTTTCAAAGAGATGTATTACCATTCCAATTTGAAAGATAATGAATCTAAGTATCAAGACAAGTTAATACCCATATTGTGTTTCTTTTTGATCCCTCAGCTAACAGATGAGTATAAATCTTAATATTTGCACAATATCTCCTTTACAATCTATAAAGTTTTAATGATCCTCTTTGGGTTCTACTTATAAAAATATCAACCACTTATTACTTAAGCAAAATATAGTTTTTATATTTAATAAAGTAGTTGCTCATTGTAGCAGAAATACTATAGTAGTACAAGCTTCTGGTTGTTTTAGATTATCAATGTCTTACCTTATGCCAAGTTTCCAGTCATTTCATGGATATGTATATGCATACTTTTTAAGTTCTGGGGTACATGTGCAGGATGTGCAGGTTTGTTACATAGGTAAATGTGTGCTATGGTGGTTTGCTGCACCTACCCACACATCACCTAGGTATTAAGCCCAGCATACATTAGTTATTTTCCTTAATGTTTTCCACCCCCACTCTCCCAACCCTCTCCCAACAGGCCCCAGTGAGTGTTGCTCCCCTCCCTGTGTCCATGTGTTCTAACTGTTCAGTTCCCACTTATAAATGAGAACATATGGTGTTTGGTTTTCTGTTCCTGCGTTGGTTTGCTGAGGATAATGACTTCCAGCTTCATCCATGTCTCTGCAAAGGACATAACCTTATTCCTTTTTATGGTTGCATAGTATTCCATGGTGTATGTGTACCACATTTTCTTTTTCCAGTCTATCATTGATGGGCATTTGGGTTGATTCCATATCTTTGCTATTGTGAATAGTGCTGCAATGAACATAGGCAGCATATGTTCACATAATAAAAAATTATAATAGAATGATTTATATTTCTTTGGGTATATTCCCAGTAATGGGATTGCTGGTCAAATGGTAATCTGACAAAGGTTTAATACCCAGAATCTACAAGGCACTTAAGCAAATTTACAAGAAAACAACCCCATTAAAAAGTGGGCACAGGATAAGAAGACATTTATTTAAAAAAAAAAAAAAAAAGACATACATCCAGCCAACAAACGTATGAAAAAAAGGTCAACATTGCTGATCATTAGAGAAATGCAAATCAAAACCACAATGAGATACTATTGCATGCTAGTCAGAATGGTGATTATTAAAAGTCAAGAAAGGCCATGCACAGTTGCTCACGCCTGTAATCCCAGCACTTTGGGAGGCCGAGGTGGGCGGATCACAAGGTCAGGAGATCGAGATCACCCTGGCCAACATGGTGAAACCGTGTCTCTACTAAAAACACAAAAATTAGTTGGGCATGATGGTGCTTTTTGCGTCAGAAGTCCCAGCTACTCAGGAAGTTGAGACAGGAGAATTGCTTGAACCAGAGAGGCAGAGGTTGTAGTGAGCCTAGATTGCACCACTGCACTTCAGCCTGGGTGACAGAGCAAGACTCCATCTCAATTACCAAAAAAAAAAAAAAAAAAAGTCAAGAAAAAACACATGCTGACGAGGTTGCAGAGAAACAGGAATGCTTTTACACTGTTGGTGGGAATGTAAATTAGTTCAATCATTGTGGAAGATAGTGTGGCAATTCCTCAAAGGTTCGGAACCAGAAATACCATTTTATGCATATAATTATGAAGTCTTAAAGAGGACAATGATCACCCACAAAACTATTCAAACAGTTTCTTGGTTCAGGGCTAATTTATAAAATATGCAGAGTCTGGTGGCTTTCATAATCATCCTGGCCGCTTATTCACTCCTCAGTTGAAATATTTTAGAAAACTCTTCCTTCTGTTGCTATTAGTTAAAAAGAAGAGGGTAACTGTACAAACTAGATTTTAGGCTGCAGGAAATGGTGACAACTGGTTGCTGCAATTTGCAGCTCTCCTGCATAATCATTACAGTATCTGGTGTATCTTTATTACTGTAATAGTAATATTTCTAATTCAATATGCTTACTAGACCAGAAAATATGCTATGACTCTTAGATGACTGATTTAATTTAACACAGGAGCCCTTGAAGTGGGTATTATTAAAACCCCTGATTTGCTGGTATAAAAAGAGTCAGAGAGGTGGTTTAATTGCCCACAATCACATTATAGTTAACAGTGTAGCCAAAATTCGAACCCAGATTATCTGGGTCTTGAGAGAACCTTTTTCATTGCCCATCATGACATAAGACATACTGAGCAACTTGTGGGGTATTGACTTGCTAGAGACAAACCCTAGATTTAGTATATAAAAAATTAGAGAGCTTAATGAATAGATGTCAGGAATAAAAACTGTAAGGTTAAGTGAGAAAAGAAAAATAGCCTTTTTGTTTACTCATAAATCAGTTAACATGAATAATTATTTGATATTATAAGAAATGATGTATGCTTTATGTTGCAATAGGGACTGAATATACGCCTGCTTGTTTCTCAAGGCAAAACAAATGCCATTGTAGTTTGACAGAATTGATTTGCCATTTGCTCTGCAACTTAAGACGTGCTGGGCTTTGAGCTGCAGTGGCCATGGTCATTTCAAATGCTTACACACATATAGTCTCTACCAAATATGCAGCTCTATTTGAAGTATTTAGACAGGAAATTTTACCCATCACTTTGCCATCATAAAAATTACTCCTTTTCTCAGTTCAAGGAAAATTTGGAGATCAGAGATACATTATTTTCCAAAACTCCTTTATTGTTCATTAGTCTTAGTATCTTTTCTTTGTCTTCTTAAAGAGGAGGGGGCTGGTGTGGTGGCTCACGTCTGTAATCCTAGCACTTTGGGTGGCTGAGGTGAGGTGTTCAAGACCAGCCTGGTCAACATGGTGAAACCTCATCTCTACTAAAAATACAAAAATTAGCCGGACATGGTGGCACAGGCTTGTAATCCCAGCTACTCAGGAGGTTGAGGCAGGAGAATCGCTTGACCCAGGAGGCGGAGGTTGCAGTGAGCCGGGATTGCGCCACTGCATTTCAGCCTGGGCAACAGAGTGAGACCCTGTATCAAAAAAAAAAAAAAAAAAAGGATAAAGAGGAGATCAAGACAAGAAAAATGGGTCAAGGTATTCCAGAAAGCATGAACAATTATGTGCAAAGTCAATGAAACAAGGCATTTTCAGGGAAAATGTGGTATGGATCTGCTAAAGAATAAGTATAATAGAAAAAATGGTGGCAGCCAGAGCTAGATGGGAAATTGGGATCCTGGTAATGTACTCTGTTAAGGTATGTGAGCATTTTTATTAGCAAATTGGAGTAAATTAGTCTTTAAACGATTTTTAAAAAGGAAGAAATAGGATTTCTTGAGGGTCAGTAAAAAGTTAATTGCAGGGATGTTTAAGAAAAGAATTAAAGAAAATTAAACCGTGACCATAAATAATCACAATAACTGAGCTAGAACTAATGTTTCTGAAGCTTTATATTCCTGTCTTATCCTCAATTGGAAAAAAAAAAATCTACAGATTGTGGCTTCTAGGAAAGTTAATAAAACAAAATCTAAATATAGGGAGCAGGCTGAATTAACAAACCAGGTGGTGTGGAGGAGTGATTTAGACATGTCTCAACCACCCTACACAAATTAATCTATTTATATTGCATCATTATCATTATCATTATTAGACAGAAGAAAAAAAGGGACAGGAGGCTAAGGATGCATTTTACAGATATAAAAGACATATTTAAGTATTCTAGAAAGTTGCAGAGCCAAAGTAGATATAGATTAGTTTTAATAAAATTATTTTGATGAATTCCAAAAAACTGAATAAAATGAAAAGTTCAGATAGAAATTAGTTTTAAATGACAAACATTCAGTGAAGTTGTGGAAAAAGTAATAGAAGTGTTGTCACTGACATCTTTAAAATGACAAGATTAGTTTTTACTGATACAATATTTTCAAAGTGTTTTACCTGATTATATCTACACACTAACTGAAATTTAAATTCTACTAAAATAGCTTTGTTTCTTATAAGGTGTATTAAACTCAATACTTGTTAAGTTTTCATATTCTTTCAGTAATTCGATGACTGGCTTGTGAGAATTCACCAATGGTTTAAAGTAACTTACTTATGGAAATATTAAACAAGCAGTTTATTCCCTTAACATACACATAGAAAATTTCTCATATAAATTAATGTAATAGTTTTTAAAACAGATATATCTTTTTGAAATATGGAGATTTTAAATTTTAAAATTACATGAGTGTTTACATATGTCTAAATTCATAAAATTGTATGTGCTAAATATGTGTACTCCTTTGTATATAAATTATACCTCAATAAAGCTGTTAAAAAGCAAATATTTCCACCACACATGCACTAACAGGCTCAGCCTGACTGCAGCCAGCATCTAAGCACACCATGGAGAGCCTGGAGATCACCCTGTCCTGCCCAACACAGCCTGCCACCAATGTACACTGCAGGGGGAACCAAAACCAGGCCCACATTGCCCAGCACTGTCCCTTCTATTACCATTGCATTGTCCAAGGGCATAGGAATTGCCTTGCTCTTCCTGCTGCCACCTGTGCACAGCTTTCCAGAGACTGAAGAGTGCCTTGCTCAGTTCCCAAAAATGAAAAATTGACCAGACACACCCACCACAGTCTGTGATTGAGAGCCTGAGGACAGAACAGTTCACCCAACATATGCCCACCAATGGCCACATACATCATCTGGGGGCCCGGACATTGACTCACCCTGCCTGCCACAATCAGCATGCACTCACTCCTACCAAGGGCCTGAGCAGGAGCCTTCCAATCCTGCCAGTACCTGCCCATGTCAGCCAGGAGCCTGGGATTGATATGCCTGACCCCCCAGCATCTGCAGTATCCACACACTCCTCCTGGGGTTTGGGATGGCCTTCCCATCCTGCCACCACCACGACGTGTGGCTGGCACTCACACATGCCTCCTGGGCACCTGGGGAGTGCTATGTCTAGCCCACTACTGCTGCCGTTGGCATCTCTGTGTGCCATCTGGTGAAATGCGGGTTGGCCCACAACCATTACTGGCAGGTTCACTGCTGGAACCTGAGAAGGCTACCTGAGGTCCCAAGGATTGACCCACTTCAACCCACTACCACCAGTGTACATGTGTGCCTACAGAGTATCCAAGAATGGGCACACTTGGCCTAACACCAAAACCACTGGAGCCCAAGGACATGGCCACTTTGCATCCCTGTCTCCAGAAAATTGTGCCACAACCTACATTGAAAACTGCAGACAAGCCACTTAGAAACTCACAGACACCACTGATGCTCACTACAGCCAAATAAATTATACAGAGACTACACTACTGCATGCACCCAGAATCAGAGCTAAAGTGCGCTACATAACCAATGCTATAGATATATCTAGAGAAAAAAGTATTTCCCTATGAAAGCCAATCCGAAAAATTAGAAATAAAAATGATGACATCTACAAAGGAACACAATAATTCTCCAGCAACTATTTCCAAAAAAAAAAAAAATTTATGAAATTCTTGAAAAATCATATAGATGAAAATATTAAGGAAGCTCAATAAGATATGAGAACACAGATAATCAGTATAAAAATAAGACAAATGAATCACAATCTGAATGAGAAATTCAAAAGAGAGATAGACATCTTTAAAGAGAACCAAACAGAAATACTGGAAGGAAGGAATTTAAATATTAAAATAAAAATAAGAGCTCCAATAATTGACTAGAGTAAGCAGAAGAAGTAATTACTGAACTTGAAGACATGTCTTTTAGAATAACCCAGTCAGATTTTTTTTTAAATCAAGAATAAAAAAATAAAGAAAGCCTACATGACATACAGGACACTTTAAAGCAACTAAATATTCAAATTGTGTGTGTTCCAAAGGTAGAGTTGTTGCATAAAGATATAGAACACCTATTTAACAAAACAATAGCTGATTTTTTGTCTTTCAAGAAACGTAAACATTCAGATACAAAAGTTTAAAAATTTCCAAATAGATTCAACTTAAATAGGTTTTATCCAAACCACATTATATTCAAACCATCAAAAGTCAAAGACAAAGAATAAATTCTAAAATCAGCAAGAGTAAAGCATTAAGTCATATATAAGGTAATATCCATCAGATTAAAAGTGGATTTCTCAACAGAAATCTTACAGGCAAGGAGAGAAGGGAATGATAGATTCAAAGTGCTAAAAGAAAATTTAAAAAAAAATCTGGCAGTCACAAATATTATGTCTAGCAAAGCTACCCTTCAAAAATGATGAAAAAATAAAGTCTTACCCAGACAAAACAAATTGAGGGTGTTCATCACCACTAGACCAGCCCTACAAGAAATGTTTAAAGGAATACTACATCTGGATGTGAAAGGACAGTATCTAACATCATGAAAACACACAAATGTATAAAACTCACTGATAAAACAGACTCACAAATGAAAAAAAGAAAGGGCTCAAATGTTACCAGTATTGAAAACCACCAAACAACAATGATAAAATATAAGAGAGTAAAAATGGAAAAAGGATACAAAAACACCCAGAAAAAAAATTGGCAAATGACAAGAATAAGTCATCAACTATCAACAATAACCTTAAATGTGAAAAGATTACATACCCCACTTAAAATATTTAGAATTACTCAATGGGTAAAAAAGAGATAACTCCACTCTATGTTTCCTGTTAGAAAATTGCTACACCTATGAAGACAGATATAGGCTGAAAGTGAAGGGATGATAAAAATGTATTTTACATAAACAAAAGCCAAAAAAATGTAAGAGTGGCTATACTTATATCAGATAAAACAAATTTCAAGTCAAAACTGTAAAAAAAAGACAAAGAAAGTTATAATAAAATGAAAAAGGATCAATTCAGCAAGGAAATATAATAAGTGTGTATATGTATTTATATGTGTGTGTGTGTGTGTGTGTATAGCTCCCATAATTTCCATGTGTCATGGAAGGGAAGGGAAGTGGGAGGTAATTGAATCATGGGGTAGGGTCTTTCCCATGCTGTTCTTGTGATAGTGAATAAGTCTCAAGAGATCTTACAATTTTATAAACAGGAATTCCCCTGCACAAGCTCTCTCTTGCCAGCTGCCAGTAAGACATCACTTTGCTCTTCCTTCACCTTCTGCCATGACTGTGAGACTCCCCAGCCAGGTGGAACTGTGAGTCCATTAAATCTCTTTCTTATGTAAATTACCCAGTCTCAGGTATGTCTTTATTAGCAGCATGAGAATGAACTAATACAGTAAATAAATATATATATTTGAAACACTATACATGCATCTAATATTGGAGCACCAGATATATAAGGCAAATATTATTAGATATAAACAGAAAAAATACATAAACTCCAATATAGTAATAGTTGGGAGCTACAACACCCCACTCTCAGCATTGAACAAATCATCCAGACAGAAAATAACAAAGACTGAACTTAAGCTACACTTTAGACCAAATGGACCTAATACACAGTTACAGAACATTTTATTTAAAAGCTGAAGAATACACATTCTTCTTGCAAGCACATAGAACATCCTTCAGAATACACATATGGCAGGCCACAAAGTGAATCTCAACAAGTTTTTAAAAACTTGAAATCATATCAAGCATCTTTGCAAACCACATGGAACATATAGAAATCAATTACAATAAGAACTGTAGAAACTGTACAAATACATGAAAATTAAACAATATATTATTAAGCATTGGGTCAACAAAAACATTAAGAAGAAAATTCCAAAAATTTGAAACAAATAAAAAAAGAAACAAAATATACCCAAGCCTATGGGATACAGAAAAAAACAGTGCTAATAGAAAAGTTTATATCAAAAAAACACCTACATCAAAAAGTAGATATATTTCAAATAAACAATGGACCTTAAGAAACCAGAAAAGCAAGAACAAACTAAACTCAAAAATTGTGAATGGAAAGAAACAATCAAGATCAGTAGAATTAAATAAAATAGAAACACAAAAATTCATCAACAAAGTAAAAATTGGATATCTTGAAAAGATAAACAAAATAGATACACTGCTAGTTAGACCAGGAAAAAAAGTAAGCAGACCCAAACAAACAAAATTGGAATGACAAAAGAGATAGAAGAACTAACACTAAAGAAATACAAATAATCATCAGAGAATATTATGAACAATGATATACTAACAATTGAAAAACCTAGCAGAAATGGATAAATTCCTCAACACATATAACCTACCAAGATTAAATCAAGAAAAAACAGAAAACCTAAAAAGAAAAGAAATAAGTAATGAGATTGAATCTTTAATTTAGAAAAAAAAAAAAAAAAAAAAAAAAACTTACCACAAAGAAAAGTCCAAGACTGCATGACTTTACTGCTAAAATTATAAGGAAGAACTAATACCAGTACTTCTTAAAATATTCAAAAAGTTGAAGAGGAAGGAAATATTTCTGATTCATTCTAGGAGTCCAGAACTACCCCAATACCAAAACCAGACTAGGACATTAAAAAAAGGTCAATGTCACTGATGAATATTGATGCAAAATTGCTCAAAAACACTATCAAACTAAGTCCAACAACACATAAAAATATCATTCATTATGATCAACTGGGATTTATCCCAGGGATGCAAGATGGTTCAACATATGCCAATCAGTAAATGTGATATATGACACACATAAAGGACAAAAATCATATGATCATCTCAATAGATGCAGAAAAAGCATTTGATAAGGTCAACACTCCTGCATGATAAAAACTCTCAACAAATTAAGTATAAAAGGAATATATCCTGAGATTTTGCTGAAGTTGTTTATCAGCTTAAGGAGATTTTGGGCGGAGATGATGGGGTTTTCTAAATATACAATCATGTCATCTGCAAACAGGGACAATTTGACTTCCTCTTTCCCTAATTGAATACCCTCTATTTCTTTCTCTTGCCTGATTGCCCTGGCCAAAACTTCCAACACTATGTTGAATAGGAGTGGTGAGAGAGGGCATCCCTGTCTTGTGTCAGTTTTCAAAGGGAATGCTTCCAGTTTTTGCCCATTCAGTATGATATTGCCTGTGGGTTTGTCATAAATAGCTCTTATTATTTTGAGATATGTCCCATCAATACCGAATTTATTGAGAGTTTTTAGTAAGAAGGGGTGTTGAATTTTGTCAAAAGCCTTTTCTGCATCTATTGAGATACTCATGTGGTTTTTGTCTTTGGTTCTGTTTATATGCTGGATTGTGTTTATTGATTTGCGTATGTTGAACCAGCCTTGCATCCCAGGGATGAAGCCCACTTTATCATGGTGGATAAGCTTTTTGATATGCTGCTGGATTCTGTTTTTCAGTATTTTATTGAGGATTTTTGCACTGATGTGCATCAGGGATATTGGTCTAAAATTCTGTTTTTGTTGTGTCTCTGCCAGGCTTTGCTATCAGGATGATGCTGGCCTCATAAAATGAGTTAGGGAGGATTCCTGCTTTTTCCTGTGATTGGCATAATTTCAGAAGGAATGGTACCAGCTCCTCCTTGTACCTCTGGTAGAATTAGGCTGTGAATATGTCTGGTCCTGGACTTTTTTTGGTTGGTACGCTATTAATTATTGCCTCAATTTCAGAGTCTGTTATTGGTCTATTCAGGGATTCAGCTTCTTCCTGGTTTAGTCTTGGGAGGGTGTATGTATCCAGGAATTTATCCATTTCTTCTAGGTTTTCTAGTTTACTTGCATAGAGGTGTTTATAGTATTCTCTGATCCTAGTTTGTATTTCTGTGGCATCGGTGGTGATATTCCCTTTATCATTTTTTTTTTATTGTGTCTATTTGATTCTTCTCTCTTTTCTTCTTTATTAGTCTTACTAGCAATCTATCAATTTTGTTGATCTTTTCAAAAAACCAGCTCCTGGAATCATTGAGTTTTTTGAAGGGTTTCTTTGGCTCTATCTCCTTCAGTTCTGCTCTGATCTTAGTTATTTCTTGCCTTCTGCTAGCTTTTGAATGTGTTTGCTCTTGCTTCTCTAGTTCTTTTAATT
>NW_012107308.1:1526874-1527853 GCF_000951045.1 Mandrillus leucophaeus
TGATCTTAGTTATTTCTTGCCTTCTGCTAGCTTTTGAATGTGTTTGCTCTTGCTTCTCTAGTTCTTTTAATTGTGATGCTAGGGTGTCAATTTTACATCTTTCCAGCTTTCTCTTGTGGGCATTTAGTGCTATAAATTTCACTCTACACACTGATTTACATGTGTCCCAGACATTCTGGTATGTTGTATCTTTGTTGTTATTGGTTTCAAAGAACATCTTTATTTCTGCCTTCATTTCCTTATGTACCCAGTAGTCATTCAGGAGCAGGTTGTGCAGTTTCCATGTAGTTGAGCGGTTTTGATTGAGTTTCTTAGTCCCAAGTTCTAGTTTGATTGCAGTGTGGTCTGAGAGACTGTTATAATTTCTATTCTTTTATATTTGCTGAGGTGTGCTTCACTTCCAACTATGTGGTCAATTTTGGAATAAGTGTGACGTGGTGCTGAGAAGAATATATATTCTTTTGATTTGGGGTGGAGAGTTCTGTAGATGTCTATTAGGTCTGCTTGGTGCAGAGCCGAGTTCAATTCCTGGATATCCTTGTTAACTTTCTGTATTGATGATCTGTCTAATGGTGACAGTGAGGTGTTAAAGTCTCCCATTATTATTGTGTGGGAGTCTAAGTCTTTTCGTAAGTCTCTAACGACTTGCTTTATGAATGTAGGTGCTCCTGTATTGGGTGCATATATATTTAGGATAGTTAGCTCCTCTTGCTGAATTGATCCTTTTACCATTATGTAATAGCCTTCTTTGTCTCTTTTGATCTTTGTTAGTTTAAAGTCTGTTTTATCAGAGTCTAGGATTGCAACTCCTGACTTTTTTTGTTTTCCATTTGCTTGGTAGATTGTCCTCCATCCCTTTATTTTGAGCCTATGTGTGTCTCTGCATGTGAGATTGCTCTCCTGGATACAGCAAACTGATGGGTCTTGTATCCAATTTGCCAGCCTGTGTCTTTTAATTGGAGCATTTAGCCCGTTTACA
>NW_012107308.1:1527903-1531064 GCF_000951045.1 Mandrillus leucophaeus
TGTAGGCATTAACTAACCAAGGAAGTGAAAGTTCTGTAAATGAAAACTGTAAAACACTAATGAAAGAACTTGTAGAGCACACACAAAAAATGAAAAAATATCCTATGTTCATGGACTGGAAAAAAAACCAATATTGTTAAAATGTCCATACTACTCAAAGCAATCTACAAATTTAATCAAATTTCTATCAATATAGCAATGATATTCTTCTCAGAAATAGAAAAAAAAATCCTAACTTTTTTGTTGTTTTGAGACAGGGTCTCACTGTCACCCAGGCTGGAGTACAGCGGCACAATCTCAGCTCACTTCAACCTCCGCCTCCTGGACTCAAGGGATCCTCTCACCTCAGCCTCACGAGTAGCTGCGACTATAGGTACACGCCACCATGCCTGGCTAACTTTTTGTATTGTTTGTAAAGATGCGGTTTCACTGTGTTGTCCAGCCTGGTCCTGAACTCCTAGGCTCAAGGGGTCCACCCGCCTCGGGCTCCCAAAGTGCTGGGATTACAGCCGTGACTCACCATGCCCGGCTGAAAAAATATCCTAAAATTTATATAGAATCACAAAATACCCAGAATAGCCAAAGCTGTTCTGAGCAAAAAATAATAAAACTGGTGGAATCACATCACCTGATTTCAAATTTTGCTACAGAGCGGTAGGAACCAAAACAGCATGGTACTGGCACAAAAACAGATACGTGGATCGATGGAACAGTATAGAGAACCCAGAAACAAATCCACACACCAACAGTGAACTCATGTTTGACAAAGGTGCCAAGAACATATCTTGGAGAAAAGACAGCATCTTCAATAAATAGTGCTGGGCTGGGAAAACTGAATATCCATATGCAGAACAATAAAACTAGACCCCTAGCTCTCAGCATGTACAAAAATCAAATCAAAATGGATGAAAAAAGACTTAAATCTAAGACCTCAGACTATGAAACTTATACAAAAAATATTGTGGAAACTCTCTAGGACACTGCTCTGGGCAAAAATTTCTTTAGTATTACCCACAAGCAGAGGCAACTAAAGCAAAATTGGACAAATGATATTATGTCAAGTTAAAAAGCTTCTGCACAGCAAAGGAAATCATCAACAAAGTGAAGAGACAACCCACAGAAAGGGAGAAAGTATTTGCAAACTATTCATCTGACAGAATATATGAGGAACTCAAACAACTCTATAGGAAAAAGTCGAATAATTTGTTTTAAAAATGGGCAAAGAATCTGAATAGACATTTTGCAAAAGAAGACATACAAATGGCAAACAGGCATATAAAAAGGTGCTCAACATCACTGATCATTGGAGAAATGCAAATCAAAACTACAATGAGATATCATCTCACCCCAGTTAAAATGGATTATATCCAAGATAGGTAATAACAAGTGCTGGCAAGTATGTGGAGAAAAGGGAACCCTCATACATTGTTAGTAGGAATGTAAGTTAGTAAAACCACTATGGAGAACAGTTTAGAGATTCCTCAAAAACTAAAAATAGAACTACCATATGATCCAGCAGTAACACTCCTAGTTATATTCTCAAAAGAAAGGCAATCGGTAGATCAAAGAGATATCTGCACTCCAACGTTTGTTGCAGCACTGTTCACGATAGCCAAGATTTCTGAAAACAATCTAAGTCTATCAACAAATGAATGGATAAAGAAAATGTGGTACATATACACAATGGAGTACTATTCAGCCACAAAAAGGAGAATGGGATCCAATTATTTATAACAACATGGATGGAACCGAAGATCATTATGTTAAGTGAAGTTAGTCAGGCACAGACAGAAACACAAATATTGCATGTTCTCACTTGTTTGTAGGATCTGAAATCCAAAACAATTGATCTTACGGGCATAGAGAGTAGAAGGGTGGTTACCAGAGACTGAGAAGGGCAGTGGGGGCCTGGGGGTGGGGAGGAGATGGTTAATGTGTACTAAAACAATAGTTATAAAGAACAAATAAGACAAAATATTTATAGCACAAAAGGGTGAGTATAGTCAATAATAATTTAATTGTACATTTAAAAATAACTAAAGGAGTAATAAAATAATAAAGTTATATACACTTAAAGATAACTAAAGCAGCATAATTGGATTGTTTGTAACACAAAGGGTAAATGCTTGAGGGGATGGATACCCCATTCTCCACGACGTGATTGCTATGCATTGCATACCTGTACAAAAACATTTCCTGTATCCCGTAAATATAGATACCTATTATCTATGCATAAAAATAAAGAAAAAAGAAAATGATTAAGTGTGAAAAAGAAATAAAATATGAATAGAATCTTGCTTTGTTTAAATGGGACCAAGAGCATTCATCTTAGCCATTATGCTTCTTAATATCATGGGAAGTGGCTTAGTTCAAGCGGGCACAGCCGTCTGCCAGGGCATGACTCTGGTACAGGTGTTAACTTACATATTGCCATTTTTGCTTGCATGACCTTGGATAGATTAAGAGACTTCTTTTATCTTATGGCAAAAGAAGTCTCGTCTTCTATCTATCAGATGAAAATTAAAATAGCATCTAAGCCGTAGTGTTGTTATGAGACTCAAATAGCATTATAATTTAAAGCATTTAGAACTGTATCAAGAGTAGAGTCAGGACTACATAACTGTTATCTATTACTTTTTATAAACATATTTTATTGTAGCTTTTCTCTCCTCTACCTCTACACAAATACATATCAAGGTATTTCAGGAAACAGCAACCACATATGCAAAGGCTAAGAGAGAAGGCAATGTTTTCAGGCATAACATGGTTCGGTTCTAGGAGAGAATCTGTGTAAGAATGAAAACTGCTGGGAACTACGGAAGACAGAAAATTGAGATCCAGGTAATGCTATGTGAAGAGAGATATCGTTTTCAAATACTTATTGATCTTACTACACTTGCCCAAAAAGACAACACTAATTTACACCTTTATTTCAAAAACAGACAAAAGCATTTATCAAGTGCCTACTAAGTGTGTGAAACAGAAGCTAGGTGCCGCAGCACACCCTTAATAAACAGAAAATGATTATACTTTCACAAATCTTAATCTATTAGAGTACATCATAGTAATAGAACACCAATCTCTTCAATAAAAGACTGAATATGGGCCATCCTGGGTCACATAGCAAGACCCCACGTTCACAAAAGTTAAAAAAAAAAAAA
>NW_012107308.1:1531349-1535395 GCF_000951045.1 Mandrillus leucophaeus
TATGTTTATTGCAGCACTATTCACAATAGCAAAGACTTGGAACCAACCCAAATGTCCATCAATGACAGACTGGATTAAAAAAATGTGGCACATATACACCACAGAATACTATGCAGCCATAAAAAGGATAAGTTCTTGTCCTTTGTAGGGACATGGATGCAGCTGGAAACCATCATTCTCAGCAAACTTTCGCAAGAACAGAAAACAAAACACTGCATGTTCTCACTCATAGGCAGGAATTGAACAATGAGAACACTTGGACACAGGAAGGGGAACATCACATACCGGGGCCTGTTGTGGGTTGAGGGGAAGGGGGAAGGATGGTATAAAGAGATATACCTAATGTAAATCACGAGTTAATGGGTGCAGCACACCAACATGGCACTTGTATGCATATGTAACAAACCTGTACGTTGTGCACATGTACCCTAGAACTTAAAATATAATAAAAAAGGGAAAAAAGGAATATATCTAACCATAATAAAGGCCACATGTAACAAACCCACAGCTAATATTAGATTGAATGGGGAAAAGCTGAAAGTCTTTCCTCTAAGAACTGGAACAACACAAGGGTGCCTACTTTCACCACTCTTATTCAACATAGTATTGTAAGTTCTAGGTAGAGCAATCATGCAAGAGAAAGAAATAAAAGGCAATCAAAATGGGAAAAAAAAACTAGTAAAATTATTGTTCTTTGCAAATGAAATGATACATGTATTTAAAACTCTTAAAAACTCCACCGAAAACACTCTTAGAACTTATAAACAAATTCAGTAAAATTACAGGATACAGAATCAATCTACAAATTCAGTACAATTTCTACATGCCAAAAGAGAATAATACGAAAAAAATAAATAAATAAATCTCATTTGCAATAGCAACAAAAAAAAATAAATTACCTAGGTGAAAATTCCTATAAGGAAATCTACAAAATGCTGATGGAAGGAATTGAAGAGGACACAAATGGAAAGACATTTCTAATTATAGTTCAGAATTAATACTGTTAAAATTACCATATTACTCAAATGGATCTATAAATTTAACGCAATATCTATGAAAAAAATAATGATATTCTTCAGATAAATTAAAAAAAACTATCTTAAAAATCATATGGAACCGAAAAACAGTCCAAAGAGCCAAAACAGTCCTCAGCAAAAAGAACAAAGCCAGAGGCATTACACTACTTGAATTTGAAATGTGTTATAAATTAATAGTAACCAAAATGCATGGTATTAGTATAAAAACAGACAAATAGACCAATGAAGCAGAAAGATAACCCAGAAGTAAATCCACACATTTACAGCCAATTGATTTTCAACAAAGATTCCAACAACACACATTGTGGAAACAGCACCCTTTTCAATAAATGATGCTAAGAAAACTGAATTTCCATATGCAGAAGAATGACAGTAGATCCCTATCACTCACCATAGGTAAAAATCAACTTAAAATAGATTAAAGACAAAAATAAGAGTGGAAAGTTATAGAACTACTAGAAGGAAACACAGGAAACACTCCAGGACATTGGGCTAGGCAAAGATTTTATGTATAATACCTCAAAAGCACAGCCTACAAAAATGATAATAGCTAAATGGGACACTCTTAAGCTAAAATGCTTCTTCACAGCAAAAGAAAGTCAGCAGATTGAAGAGACAACTTGTAGAATGGGAGAAAATGTTTGCAAACTATTCCTCCAACAAAGGACTTATAGCCAGAATATACAAGAAATTCAAACAATTTAATAGAGCAAAAACAAATATCATGAAAACATGGACAAAAAAATCTGAATATGCATTTCTCTAAAGAATAGTAGCCATGGTGACATATACCTATAGTCCCAGCAATGTGGGAGGCTGAGACGGTAAAATTACTAGAGCCCAGGATTTCAAGTTCAGTCTGAGCAACATAACAAGACCTCATCCCTAAAACACACACACACGCAACATAGAAATGGTCAACAAGTATGTATATATAAATAAATAACAAATACTGATGAGGATGCAAAGAGGACTATTATACATTCTTGGTGAGAATGTAAACTACTATAGGCAATATGAAAAACAGTATGGAGATTTTTCAAAAAAATAAAAAGAAAACTACCATAAGATCCAGCAATCTCGGTACTGGGTATTTATCCAAAGGAAAGGAAATCAGTTATATGTTTACTGCAGCACTACTCACAATAGCCAAAGTAAGATCAACCTTTATCCATGAATGAATGACTGGATAAAATGTGTGTATGTGTGTGTGTGTATGGATGAGTGGATATATATACACATTAGTCATCCATTCATGGATAAAGATTGATTCTTAGTCATAAATACACACACACACACACAAACAAACAAAATGTAATACTATTCTGCCATTTAAACAATGGAATCCTGTCATTTGCAGCAACATGGATAGAACTGGATGCCATTATGTTAAGTGCAACAAGTCAAGCAGAGAAAGACAAATATCACATGTTCCCACTCATATATGGCAGTTTTATAGTGTGTGATAGCACAGTAGGGTGACTAAAGTTAACAACAATGTATCACATATTTCAAAATAACTAGAAGACTTGAAATGTCCCCAGATAAAGAAATGATACATATCCAAGGTAGTAGACATTCTAAATATCCTGATTTGATCACTACATATTGTATGCATATATAAAAATACCACATGTACACCATGTATATGTACAAATGTATGCATCAAAAAATGTTTTAAAAGCAAATAAACATTTTAAAAACCCTTTGAAAACAAGACAAAACTGAAAACATTACCACGTAATATTTCTTTATTGAGAATTGTAGAAATTATTTTCTAAAATATAACTTGTTAATAAATAAATAAATTGTCTAAAATACTTATGACTAGTTAGTTTCCTGGCTATTTTTCACTTATAGATATGTGCATTGTTTATTTTGTCATTCTGTCAAAAACAAAAGCTAATGTATGTTTCCAGATCTTGTCAAAAGTTTATAAAACTTAGTGTTTTTTTAATGACTAAGTCTATTTCAGGATAAAGAATCAAATAAAAATCAGTAGCATTTGTTAATAGTGAAAATCTGAAAAACAAATTAAAAAGTAATCTCATTTACAATAGTCACAAATAAAACTATATATGTAGGCATTAACTAACCAAGGAAGTGAAAGTTCTGTAAATGAAAACTGTAAAACACTAATGAAAGAACTTGTAGAGCACACACAAAAAATGAAAAAATATCCTATGTTCATGGACTGGAAAAAAAACCAATATTGTTAAAATGTCCATACTACTCAAAGCAATCTACAAATTTAATCAAATTTCTATCAATATAGCAATGATATTCTTCTCAGAAATAGAAAAAAAAATCCTAACTTTTTTGTTGTTTTGAGACAGGGTCTCACTGTCACCCAGGCTGGAGTACAGTGGCACAATCTCAGCTCACTTCAACCTCCGCCTCCTGGACTCAAGGGATCCTCTCACCTCAGCCTCACGAGTAGCTGCGACTATAGGTACACGCCACCATGCCTGGCTAACTTTTTGTATTGTTTGTAAAGATGCGGTTTCACTGTGTTGTCCAGCCTGGTCCTGAACTCCTAGGCTCAAGGGGTCCACCCGCCTCGGGCTCCCAAAGTGCTGGGATTACAGCCGTGACTCACCATGCCCGGCTGAAAAAATATCCTAAAATTTATATAGAATCACAAAATACCCAGAATAGCCAAAGCTGTTCTGAGCAAAAAATAATAAAACTGGTGGAATCACATCACCTGATTTCAAATTTTGCTACAGAGCGGTAGGAACCAAAACAGCATGGTACTGGCACAAAAACAGATACGTGGATCGATGGAACAGTATAGAGAACCCAGAAACAAATCCACACACCAACAGTGAACTCATGTTTGACAAAGGTGCCAAGAACATATCTTGGAGAAAAGACAGCATCTTCAATAAATAGTGCTGGGCTGGGAAAACTGAATATCCATATGCAGAACAATAAAACTAGACCCCTAGCTCTCAGCATGTACAAAAATCAAATCAAAATGGATGAAAAAAGACTTAAATCTAAGAC
>NW_012107308.1:1537610-1567850 GCF_000951045.1 Mandrillus leucophaeus
ACAGAAAATGATTATACTTTCACAAATCTTAATCTATTAGAGTACATCATAGTAATAGAACACCAATCTCTTCAATAAAAGACTGAATATGGGCCATCCTGGGTCACATAGCAAGACCCCACGTTCACAAAAGTTAAAAAAAAAAAAAAATAGCCAGGCTTGGAAGCATGTGCCTGCTGAAGTTCCAGCTATTCAGGAGGCTAAGATGGGGGGATCACTTGAACCTAGGAGAGTAAGGCTGCAGTGAGCTATGATGTCACTACTGCACTCCAGCATGAATGACAGAGTGAGATCCTGTCTCTAAAAAAAGAAGGCTGAATATGATGAATGCCACAAAATGTTCTCAATATTTACTATTTAGAAGAATATTAAAAGGTTACATCCAGTTGGAGAAATAGGGGACAGTTTTAAGAAAGAGTGACATTTAAGGACATGCACAAGAGAAGGGTCAGATTTCAATTTCTGGAAGTGTAGTTTCCAGCACCTTCCATGTCTTCAGTGGAATGTCACAATCTCTTTCTTTTTAGAGCAACATAAAGCCATACACTCCATTATTATGCAATTTCTAGTCGAAGCCTGGTTAATGTAATTCAGGTTGTATTCCTCAACACCCTCCTCAAGGGCACCTTCAAATTAAATACGTGATATGGTTGAAACATCTTCTAACTTCATGACATCAGAATCCTAGGCCAGATGTGGCTTTTGCTGGCAGGGAGCCCTGATTTTTCTTGGGCTGGAACAACAAAGTCTAACATAGTATTAAATATTTACTCATACATTTTGAAAAATTCAAGACTAAATTATTGGACAAAATTCAAAAAATTGAAATAACCCCAAGATACATACATTTATGTTGATAATATTGCCACAATTCTATTTATTAAAATTAAACATTATAATACATACACTTTAAAAATGTCATTTAGTAAACAAAAATGAAAGCAAGTATTGATCAAATTTTTTTTTTTTGGTTTGACTTTAACACTATAAACTTTTCAATATAGAAAGTGTTAATCAAAAGATAAGGTCATTTTCTGGGCCAAACATACATTATTCAAGAAGGAAGCACTAGCAGACCATGGTGACCTCAAGAAAGCTAGAAAGTGCAGCCATGCATACTGCATTCCAAACATGGGAGAAGTGAATAAGCAACCCTGATGTCTGATTCTAGAGAGATGTCTTTTCCTTAACCTTTGTTTCTGTGCTCAATATTAAGTGTTCTATTCTCTAGCAATCTTATATTTTCCCCAACTTTGCTTGCTTGGAGTTTCTTCAGGTAACAAGATAGAAAAGATTGCAATAACAGACAAAGGCATATGTGAGACTGAATATTGTCAGGAATTTAGAGAATGCAATGTGGTATAGGAGGAAAATCACAATATTTTGTAAAAGACAGCCTGGGTTCCATTTCAGATCTGTCATTTAATGGCAGGGTAACCTTTGCAGGTCACTTGATCTCACTAAGCGTCACCATTAAAATGACTGGTAATGACCTCCCTGAGTTATTGGGAAAGTTACACATGGTAAGATATGTGGAGCATCTACCTTACCATTTCCTATGCCATGCAGACTCTGTAATGTAGGTTATTGCGCTTTCTATAAAAATACAGATATGGAAACCAGAAGTATGCAAGTGATTTTTTTCTAATACAACCAATGATCTAATTACCAAATTTAATTTTCTTGTTCTTTTTCTAGTTCCCATATTACTCATTGAAACTTTTTGCTTCCCCATATCCACCAATACAATTTCCTTTTCCTTTAAATACTTTCCTTTCTGTTTCTCATTCTGTATCTCAGACGATTCGTTCTTTCGTTTGTTCTTCTTTTTACTGAATATCCTTAAATATTAGATATGCTGGTATTCATAAGGGTTGGTATTCATTAGGGTTCCATTCTTTGGTTTCCTTCCCTAACTTACAGATGGACAATTTATCTATGTGGATTAACTTCTACTTTTAATTCAATAGCTCCAAAATCTTAGCTCCTATGATTTATATATGTTATTTGTAAATACCTCAGTTGCATTCGCATTCATATACCAAACCAAATTCAATACGTTTCCTGCCAAGCCTAAGCTTCTGTAACAGTCAACAAAATTAAAATCTCAGATATGTGATTCTTTTTCTCACTTCTCACTCACAATATTAAATCTATAACTAGGTTCTGTTGACTACATTTTCTAAATGATCTCTTCATTTGATTCATTTCTCACCATTCTAACTGCACCACTCTAGTTTTAACCCTCAGCAATGTTCTTTTCTAAGAAAAATATCTTTATTCATTTCCAAGGCTTTAACCATTTATCCCTCATTATCCAGTGTAGAAAGCAGTAATCACATGTGGCTACTGAGCACTTGAAATTTCATGGCTAGTCCAGAATTAAATATGGAATAAGAACAAAGTAAACACACCAGTCATTATACAAGGAGAATATAAAATATTAAGTTAATACTTTTTATATTCATTATATTTTAAAATCATAAAATTTGGGTATATTGGATGACATAGAACATTATTAAACTGAATTTAACCTGTTTCTTTTTGCTTTTCAAACATTTTTAGAAGTACACATATGGCCTGCATTCTACTTCTGTTAGATACCTCTGTCTAACCTACTCCTCCATTTTCTTGGCAGAGTCATTTTTGATACAAATAGATTGTGTCATTTCCTGCATTAATCATCTTGAATAGGTCTGTCATATCTTGAAGCAAGGTTACCTCATTGTGCAATTATAGAATAAAATGAGAATGGTTTTGCCTTCAGTTGTACAATCTACCTGCAAGACAAGCTTAAATTCTCTATCAAGGATTAAGAGTCCTCTTAATTTATTTTACCATCTTTATCCATACCGTGCCCTGACCTAATATTGAACCCTCACCACCTCAGCCACACTTGATTAGTTGCCTTTCCAAACAATCTATTCACTTTTCTGACTTTATGCCATTTAAGATGCTATTTATAAGGCTTTGGAATGCCCTAGTCTAAGCAATCACTTACTAATTTTAAAGGCCCAGCTGAGACCTCAACTTTCTAGAAAGGATTTTCCTTCTAACCCTCTACCAACAAAACTAATTACTTCCTTCTTCGTTCTTAATAACCCTTAACCCATGCTTGTATTTTGTACTTATTACTTATAAGGATTAGTTTCTATGCATCTCTCACATTAGAATGCAAGTTGTTCAGACAAGAGACCACTTGAATTCTAATGTGAGTGACATGCATGTAAATGCATGCATAAAAATATGTGGAATATGGTTAAGCCCACATATTTCCTCTTTACCTATATTCTATTCTGCAGTAGTCTAATTCCTTGTCCTTATCAGAAAGACAGAGACGTGGCTGTGTCTGGAGAAAATACTGGGGATTCTAGCAGTCTTTAGAACATTTAAAAAACTACAGTTATTTTTCATCTACTAATAAAAGCCAGGCATAAAAAAGACAAATAGCACATGATCTCATGAATAAGTGGAATCTAAAATGTTGAACTCATAGCAGTAGGGAGTAGAATATTGGTTACTAAAGACTGTGTTTGTATGCCAAGGGGAAACTGGGGAGATGTTGGTCAAAGGCTACAAAATTATCAGTTAGATAAGAGATAAGGTCAAGAGATCTATTGCACAACATGGTATCTGTAGTTAATAGCAATGTATTGTATTGAAAATTGCTATGATAATAGATTTTATGTGTTCCCATCACAAAAAAAGGATGTGAAGTAATGTATATGTTAATTAGCTCAATTTAGCCATTCCACAATGTATACATATTTTAAAGCAGCATTTAATACACAATAAATATTATAATTTCAAAATAAATTTTATTGTGTATATTTAAGGTATAAAATATGACATTATGAGATATATACAGATAGTAAAATGGTCACTATCTGTATATAAAATGGTTAATGAGGTAAATTAACGTATCAGTAATCTCACATATTTACCCAATTTTTTAAATTTTTGTTTTGGTGGCAAGAGAAGCAAAAATACACTCATTTAGCAGAAATCCCAAATACAGTACAATGTTATTAACTATAGTCCTCATGTTTTATATAGGAGTCTCCAGACTTGTTTATTTTACATATTTGTTATTTTGTATCCTCTGACCTGCATCTCCCGATTTCCTCTCCCTCTCCACCTCCTGCTCCGGGTAAACACTGTTTTATTCTCTGTCTCTGGTATATCTGACTTATTTTTTTAAAAACAATTCCACATATAAGAGAATCATGTAATGTTTTTTATTTCTGTATCTGATTTGTTTCTAGCACAATGTCCTCCAGTTTCATCCATATCGGGACAAATGACAGGATCTTCTTTTTCAAAGGCTGAATAATACTCCTTTGTATATGTGTACCACAATTTATTTAGCTTTTGTCTGTCCACAAAAATTTAACTTGCTTCTATATCTTTGCTGTTGTGAATAATTCTGCAATGAACATGGGATTGCAGATATATTTAGGAGGTGATGATTTTATTTCTTTCCAGATATGCCCAGAGAGGGATTGCTGGATTATATGGTAGTTCTATTCCTTATTTAGGAAACTCCATACCGTTTTCACAATGGCTGTACCAATCTGCATACCCACCAACAGTGTTCAAGTATTTCCTTTTCTCTATATTCCCACATGAAACACATGGTGTGTATGCCATTTATTATCTCTTTGTTTTTGATAATAGCCATCCTAATAGGTGTGAGGTGATATATTTGTGGCATTTTGCAATTCCCTGATGATTAATAATGTTGAGCATCTTTTCATTATCTATTGTATATTAAGTCTTCTTCAGAGAATGTATCAGCAAGACTTTTGCCCATTTTTAATTGTTATTTTTTTGTTTTCTTACTAGTGAGTTATATGAGTTCTTAATACATTTTGGATATTAAGATATATGGTTATAACTCTTATCAGATATATGATTTACAAATATATTTTCCCAATCTGTTGGTTGTCATTTTTATTTTGATTGTTACCTTTGCTATGCAGTTTTTGGTTTTTATATAGTCCCATATATATCTTTTGTTTTGTTTTCACCAGAGAGAACAAAGCTGCCATCGTCTCACTGAAAAATACAAATAGTAATTTGGCCACGTTATGCCCCATTTTGCTTAAATTAAGAATCAAAAATTACCCAAATTTACCTGAGAGTCGTTGTCTCAACACCTGTGCTATGTTACCAATTTTAATTTTTGTGTTTTTTCTGAGTCCATAAAACCACAACAACACAAAATTATGGTTGTGTATTAGTCTATTCTCATGCTGCTAATAAAGACATGCCAGAGACTGGATAATTTATGAAGGAAAGATGTTTAATTGACTCACAGTTCCACATGGCTTGGGAGACATCACAATCATGGCAGAAGGCAAAGGGGAAGCAAGACACGTCTTGCATGGCAACAAGCAAGAGATCATGTGCAGGGGAACTGTCTTTTTATAAAACCATAAGATCTTGTGAGACTTGTTCACTGTCATGAGAACAGTAAGTAAAAGACCTTCCCCCATGATTCAATTACTTCCTACCAGGTCCCTCCCATGACACGTGGGGATTATAAGAGCTACAACTCAAAATGAGATTTGGGTGGGGACACAGCCAAACTATATCATTCTTCCCCGACCTCTCCCAAATCTCATCTCCTCAAATTTCAAAATCACTCATGCCTTCCCAAAAGTGCTCCAAAGTCTTAATATATTTCAGCATTAAATCAAATATCCACAACAAAGTCTCATCTGAGACAAGGCAAGTCCCTTCGACACAGGAGTCTGTAAAATCAAAAACAAGTTAGTTTCTTCCTAGATACAAAGAGGGTAGAGGCATTAAGTAAAAAAATCCATTCCACATAGGAGAAATTGGCCAAAACAAAGTGGCTACCGGGCCCACCCAAGTCCAAAAACCAGCAGAGCAGTCAAATCTTAAAGCTCCAGAATCATCTCCTTTGACTTCATGTTTCACATTCAGGTCATGTTGATGTAAGAGGTGGGTTCCCAAGGTCTTGGGCAGCTCTGCCCTGTGACGTTGCAGGATACAGCCCCACTCCTGGCTGCCTTTACAGGCTGGCATTGAGCGTCTGAGGCTTTTCCAGGCACACAGTACAAGTTTTCAGTGGATCTACCATTCTGGGATCTGGAGGATGGTGGCCCTGTTCTCATAACTCCACTAGGCAGTGAACCAGTGGGGAACCTGGGTGGGGCCTCTGACCCCATAGTTCCCTTCTGCACTGCCCTAAGAGAGATTCTCCATGAGGGCTCCACCCCTGCACAAACTTCTGCCTGGACATCCAGGCATTTCTGTATATCCTCTGAAATCTAGGTGGAGTTTCTCAAACATCAATTCTTGACTTCTGTGCACCCACAGGGTCAACATCACGTGGAAACTGCCAAGGTTTGACGTTTGCACCCTCTGGAGCCACAGTCTGAGCTGTACCTTGGCCCCTTTTAGCCATAGCTGGAACAGCTGCAATGCAGGGCACAGAGTCCCTAGGCTGCACACACCAGGGGGACTCTGGGCTCAGCCCATAACACCATTCTTAACTCCTAGGCCTGTGGGCCTGTAATGGGAGGGGCTGCCATGAAGGTCTCTGACATGCCCTGGAGACATTTTCCCAATTGTCTTGGTGATTAACATTGGACTTCTTACTTATGAAATTTCCGCAACAGGCTTGAATTTCTCCCCAGAATTTTTTTTTTATTATTAATTTTCTATTGCATCATCAGGCTGCAAATTTTCTAAACTTTTATTTTCTGCTTCCTCTTGAACAATTTTCCACTTAGAAATGTCTTCCACAAAATACACTAAATTATCCCTCTCAAGTTCAAAGTTCCACAGATCTCTAGGAACAGGGACAAAATGCTGCCAATCACTTTGTTTAGCAAGAGTGACCTTTACTCCAGTTTCCAAAAATTCCTCATCTCTATCTGAAACCACCTCAGCCTGGACTTTATTGTGCATATTACTATCATTATTTTTGTCAAAGCCATTCAACAAGTCTCTGGGAAGTTCTTAACTTTGCTACATCTTCCTGTCTTCTGAGCCCTCTAACACTCAATGAAGTTCCAAACTTTTTCACATTTTCCTATCTTCTTCTGACCCCTCCAAACTGTCCTAACCTCTGCCTGTTACCCAGTTCCAAAGTTGCTTCCACATTTTCAGGTATATTTACAGCAGTACCCCACTGCTACGACCAGTTTACTGTATTATTTTGTTCTCACACTGCTAATAAAGACATGTCCAAGACTAGATAATTTATAAGGAAAAGAGGTTTAATTGACTCACAGTTCCACATGGCCAGGGAGGGCTCACAGTCATGGTAGAAAGCAAGGGGGAACAAAGACACATCTTTATGGCAGCAGGCAAGAAAGTGTGTGCAGGGGAACTGCTCTTTTGTAAAACCATCAGATAACATGAGACTTTTTCACTATCATGAGAAGAGCATGTGAAGGACCTGCCACCATGATTCAATTACCTCCCACTGGGTCCCTCCCATGACACGTGGGAACTACGGGAGCTACAATTCAAGATAAGATTTTGAGATTTGGATGGGGACACAGTCAAGCCATATGAGACTGACTTTGAAAAAGATGGAGAATGTACTTGGAAGATTAATAAAGGTCCACATAATTAACAGAAATTGAAATTCTTGACTTGATAATGAACAAAAACTAAGATATCTCCATATTTTAACAAGCAGGGAATTCTATCAGTCTTTGATTACAATGCCCTTACCATAGATATGTAGGTGGTCTTCAAAGGTCTTTGGTGGCCTCCACTGAAAATCTGGAGTAGATATTTATTTTGTGGAACTGGAGCCTCTGCCACCATAACATCTCATGATTGTTGAAATCTCTATTTAATTATTTAGCTTCTCAGTGTTGCTATTCTTTGGTGTCTTGCCCCTGCAAGAATAGCTAAGAATGGGGCCCCAAATAGAGGCATATGTGAGGCTCACCTCAAAGTTTAAACTTTACTCTGAGATATTTCCTTCAGTTCTGAGTGTGTTAATTGTTCTCTGATGGTTCAATCAGTTAATTTTATAGTTTGTATAGATTTCAAAGATGTTTTCATGAGAAATTAGAAAGTAATAATTAGTAGTATATTAGAAAGTACTCCATTACAGGCAGAAGGTGATGACCCTCCATTACTGGTGTTTTGTTTAGAGGTCTTTGAACGTAAGTCAATAATTCAGACTTTCTAATTGGCCTACATGATGGATTATAGAATAATTTACCAACACAGTAGATATAGGAAGAAGAAAAGGTTGAAAGGGATTCATAGAGGAGATGTTGAGTAATAACTCCAGTTTAATATATTATAAATTCATATTAGAGGGAAAAATTGGTAAAATGTATAATGCTTCATAGATTTTATGCATGCTAAAGTTATTACTAAACATATATGACTAAGTCACTTGATTATAAACAAATGTGCCATGCTCATATAGCTGTTGATTTGACTTCATCTTTCTAGTAGCAAGGTAAGTCACACAATTTGAAGCAAACATAACGACATACTTTCTCTAAGTTAACACATCCAGTGATGCTATGGTAATACTAAGTATTTTCATATAAAAAAGTTTATTTTAAACATTGTCAAGATGATATGTCAAGTGTTCTAATTAGTTATTCTGAAATATTCAATTAAACGAAACAGGAAGTCAATGAATTTTCACAAAATTCTGCCTAGAGTTAACTTGTAACCTCACAGTTCTTCTAGGATATATCTTGATATTCATTGGTTCAAGATATTGGAATATGTTAGATACTGAAAGAAAAACTACCATCTCTAATGTCTTATATGTTTTATTTGTATTTATCAGTCTAAATTTGATAAAACTGACTTGGCAAGACTTCTTTACCATTGTCTGATCCATGATTTTGTCTTTTTTTCTCATCAAATAATACATTTTAAAATACATTGATGTCTTTAAAACTCAGGCTGCTTCCTCAGGTTACCCATAATCTTTCTAATCTAAGTGCTATTTTTTAGACTAGAACTTTAATAAAAATGAAATATCAAATATGGGAAGATTTTATATATTAAATTTGTCAATTGCCAAAGAAAGTTCACAGAGGCCTAAGGGGCAAAAACCTTTTCAAATGGATAACTGTTCCAAAGGTCATAAAACGTACCCAGAGCCTTTAAACTAATTAGATTGAAAAAGCTTGATTCAGCAAATGCAGTTTACTTACAACTAACCCCATTTGACCTCCACCAAGTTTAGAAATGATTTACATTATTTATGACATTACAATGATGCCTCTATAACTTTTCTTCAATGTAAGAAGGCAAACTTTCAACCCTGGAGATGATCTATGGTCTACCTCCTTACAATTATTAGCAAATGCATATAATTCATGAGTGCTTTAGAGTACGATATACTGACTTACCTTTTACTATGGTTTGAATGTGTCCTTAAAAGTTCACATGTTGGAAGCTTAATCCCAATGTTGAAAGGTTGGGCCTAATAATAAGTGATTAGGTCATGAAAGCTCTGCTTTCATTAATGGATTAACGTTATCACAAGAGTGGGTTAGAGTGAGAGTGAGCTTGCTGTAAAAGTGAGTTCCAGCCCTACTCGCTCTTTTGCTCTCTTGTGCTCTTCTGCCCTTCTGACACCTTCTACCATGAAATGACACAGCAAGAAGGCACTCACCAGATGTTGACACATTGATATCGGACCTTCCAGTCTTCAGAACTGTGAGAAATAATTTTTTATCTATCTAAATTACCTCTTATGTGGTATCCTGTTATAGCAGTATAAACAGACAAGACACCTTAACATTGCTTTTATACATGAGAATATTTTCCTTTAATTAATATCTATTGAGTGCCATGTCCAACCTTGGTGACAGACAACACTATTGTGAAAATCACAAGTGAAGGGAATGAATTTGTTTTTCTAATTTAATTTACCTTATAACTTTGAACAAAAATCACATAGTGTATATCTATGCTACTAGTAATAGATGTTTAGTTAATCTGCTTGCTAATCATCAAAACCAATTTCTTTTGTCAGAAATTACATAGATCTCATTTATCTTGAATATGTAACTAGAAGTAGATTTTAAAACGCTAGTATATAAAATTGAGGAGGGGTATATGAATGGAGAATCAATTTGTCTTAATTTATATACAGTTCAGCTAAGGTGTTTTATTTCTGTTTAAAGTCAAACACATTACATAAAACATAGAAAGTGCATCATATATTGGAAAAATACAAACCAAGTATAGTGACTGCCTGGCTCACAATGATTACCTCTTCTCTAAGAATGGCCAGAGAATTCAAGGGTGCCATCATGTCTACCCTAGTATCCATAAACGTTTGCTTGACCCAGACCAATTTGATTCACTATTCCTATGGAAATTTAAACTTCAATGAAGAATCAAATTGACCTGGAGGTCACTGAACCTGAGTTGTTTGAACTCAAGAAGCAGCAGCCATTGAAACCTTACCTTTATAACACTAAAAGAACCCTAAGTCTTAGATTTTAGCTGTTACCTCGATTCTGTTAGTTATTCCAACATATTTCCAATAAATTATTTTCTTTTTCAAAACCTTATATGTAAGTAGTAGGAATTCAACTCTGAAACTGGTAGAATTTAGCCAGATGTTATCTCTTTTGCATACTCTCATACATGTATTTCTAATGCAGACAGACAGTATTGTATAATGATAAAAAACAGATATTTCTGTGATCCAGTCTTAGCTCCAAAATTTATTTAGCTATTTAGCCTGGGGCAAACCATGATTTTTCTATATCTCTGTTTTCCCATTTTTAAAATAGAATAATGGTTCCGTATATCTAATATAGTTGTCGGCATTAAATGAGCAAACATAAATAAAGTAGGAGATCTAAACCTAGCACATAGAAAACAATATTTAAGTGTCATCCATTACTATTTCAGAGCTATTAAGTCATAGATAACTGCAATTTTTAGAGAAAAGGAGAACTCAGAGCTGGGGCAAATCCAAAAGCAAAGACAAAAGGGGTAGACTAAAGGTTAGGGTTCAGGAGGAAGTTATGCAATGAAAGTTTTCCAATTAATTGCTTTCTGTGGACAAACATCATTTGAAAACCCATGTGCTTGTTTCCAAATGTAGTGCCTCTTTTTAAAGAAATCGCACTCAGAATGTAAAATCCAAAAATTGAATGCTTTTCTCATGCAGCTCTTTTATACCAAATGAGAATTAAACTGTGAACTATTGATATTATTTAGGTGGTTCTATGTTTTATTTAAGTTTAATTTTCTTGAGAAAAATATAGTAGAAATAGGTGTGACTGAAATAATTTATACTTTAGGATTGTGGTATAATAAAACTATGTCAAATAATAGAAAAAATTCTTAGCTAAAATATTAATAAGAGTAAAAATACCCAATGACTCAAGAAACAAAACACCGTAGTTTGGTTGTCTACAAAATGAATGCTTTATGAAAAGGAGTTACTTGAAAACTTTTTATAAAATTTGGTTCAGTGAAATAAAGACTCATAATAAAATATGTATTGTTTCATTTTATGCTATGTGGCTAAAACTTAAGATAAAACACACCTTAGGCCTAACTAACAAAGAATTTATTATTTTTCAGTGCTTTAAAAAAAGTATTATGATGGCTATGTTGGATAAGCATTCTGTGTAAGTTTCCACACTACTGTAAAGAACTACCTGAAACTGGGTAATTTATGAAGAAAAGAGATTTAATTGACTCACAGCTCCACAGGCTTTACAGGAAGCATGACTTAGAGGCTTGAGGAAATTTACAATTATGGAGGGAAGCAAAGTGGAAGCGAGGATCTTCTTCACATGGTGGCAGGAGAGAAAGAGTGAAGGCAGAAATGCTGCACACTTTTTATTTATTTTTATTTTTTATTTTTAAATTTTTATTTATTTATTTATTTTATTATACTTTAAGTTCTAGGGTACATATGCACAACGTGCAGGTTTGTTACATATGTATACTTGTGCCATGTTGCCTGTCTCTTATACACATCTAGATGTGTATAAGAGACAGCATATACACCATGGAATACTATGCAGCCATAAAAAAGGATGAGTTTGTGTCCTTTGTAGGGACATGGATGCCACACACTTTTTAAACCATCAGATCTCATGAGAACTCACTATCACAAGAACAGCAAGGGGAAATCCACCCCCTGTTTTAATCACCGCCCACCAGGTCCCTCCCCCAATTCGACATGAGATTTGGGCAGGGACAAAAATCCAAATAATATCATATACTAAAGTTAGTAAAAATTAATTGTTTTTGCTATAAAAGTAAAATGATAAAAACATATATAAAAGTATGACTGGTATTTTGATATAAATTAAATTTATTAGAGAGACCGATGTGTACCAATAAACAAGTACTATGCAAAGTAACATGATTTAGAATGGAGCAAAGTAGAAGATGGAGTGTAAACAAGGAGAGGGAAGTTACTTAGTGCTCCTGTGAGACTAGAAAAACCACATGAAAGTAACACTGGAACTGAAGGGCACTATATGCAAAGATATGCAAACATAAGAGAACATTTCGTCTTTAAGGAACTAAAAATGGTATAATGTTTCTGAAGTTTAAAGCATCAAAGAGGATACCTAAAGGGAAAAAATACTGGACATACAGTCAGGGACCAAATCTATATTAGATATATTAAATTGTTATTCAATTTTAAGGATAAGAAAACTGAGATATAGAAACACTATCTTGTCTAAGTTCGTACAGGGAAATTATAAAGGAACTACGCTGGGTCCAGGAGTAACATTATATCTTACAATAAAAATACATACATTGACGAATTTTGAAGAAGCTCTATGATACTTGGATAAAACATCCTTATTTGTAGAAATCAGGCTATAAGTCATTAGTATTTGTTAGGCATTCAGTGAAATAATGAATGTTGATTAATTGCAGTAGAAATATTAAATTACAGAAACATACACTTGAAGTTACTCATGATGAATTATGAACCTTACTATTAATTGACCTGAAAACTACTATGAAGCACTTAAATTCATCAGGTTTGACAAAATGATTAGAGAAAAAAACAGCAACAAAGAAAATTAAATGTTTAATCAAAGCAAATGACTTTCTTTAAACTTAGTACAATCAGAAAAGTCCCTGGATTAGGAATAAAGAGGTCTTAATTCTAGACCTCTTACTATTTTTTATTATCTAACTACCTATTAACAGAACATGACTTAAAAACTAGTAAAAACAAAATAGTACTGATTAATGCATTCTCTAATCTTCTGATGAAACATATGAGCACCCGATCTGAGTTTTAAGAAGCGGCAATAAAATTTAGGATGTTATATCTGTATTTATGTTATTAACATTAACCTTTTTATCACGACCATAAAATATATGGATTCAAAGGTTGTAATTTGTATTTTACTGTACAGACCATCTGTTTCCAAGTACTTGTCACTTAGTCTAAATGATGGGAATAGATAAGCATGTGTTCTCTGGATTTCCTGGCTAATGACAACTTAAAACCACTTCCACGGCAAATGGGTACATTCTTGGTTTTACTTTAGAAGGCAAATAAGTGGTGCATGATACAGAATTTAGGTTATTAACAAAAGCACAGTCCTCTTGGCTAAACAGAAGACTACTACACAAATTATGACATAGTTTTGGCTAATCTAAAAAAGACCTAAATAACAGTGGCTTAAGTAAGATAGACTAATATTTCTCTTTAAGTATAAGTAGTCCATCAATAATACGTTAACTCTGTGGTGGCAGGAATCTGATACCCTATCTTTTATTTGACTATGGAGTCTTGTCCTCTTTTTCATGGTTTGAGATTGTTCACTGCTACCAGATAAGTATTCCAGCCAGTGAGGAGGCGATATCTCACACCTACTTAGTCATATCTTCTTGGCTACCACTTAATCACATGGCCATTCATAGCTGCAACAGAAATTTGTTAATCTAGTTTTTATTATGGGTAGTCATGTGTTAACTTAAAACTTACAGATATTATTCCAAAGAATAGTTGTCAGGAGCATTCCATATCTGCCACTTCCCTGATAAAAATTTTCTTGGAGAAAACAATGATAAACTTAGAATTGAGGCATTAATATATTGTAAAAAGGTTTTCAACTATTTGCAATACATATCTATAAATCTTCTACAAATTTCTGTCACTCTCAAACGGACATTTAATAAGGGCATAAAAGATTTTTACTAAGTATATTTAAATCTGTATAACTATTATTTGTAAATGAGGTTTTAAATAGTTATTTTTATTTATTTTACCAATCAAAACTCAAATTTCTTTTTTTTTTTCTTTTCATACCCTGCAGATTACTAGGAAAATACCTTGTTGGCAAAATAAATAAATAAATAAATAAATACATAAATAAATCAAATTTACTACAGGAATAGTTTAAAAACATAGTTTAATTGCTTTGTATGTGAAAAGTATGTCAGTATGGATTCTCATGTTAAGGATTATGGATTCTTGTGTTACGGATTCTTGGCTCAACAAGGGTGAGGAAGCTTATTACACCAAGTTATGGGCTCCAAGTTTATTACATCTCCTTTATCTTCTTAATTATTTTTGTGTATTTATCTGCACATTTTCTACCTACCTCCTTCCATGATCCTATATTCACCAAGCTTTTGTATTAATCTTATTCATCTCCTTTAAGAAGAAATGATGCACCATAAACCAATCCATTCTATAATGTTAGTCATGATACTTCTCTTTGCCAACTGCGTTTATTTTATATGATAACTGACAATGAAGGATAATGCATGACCAGAACAAAAGAATCTAGAGAAACTATTTTTAAGAGACTGAGGCACTGAGTAGGAGAAATAATTTTCAAGCATTTCTGCCTTTTCAATGCTCCTCAATTCACAACCCATTAATAGATATCTATTCTCTTACATAAAGATTGTTTCATCTCAACATGAGACATAAGTTAACCACAGACATTTCTTTCATTGAATTAAATGGAATGCTTTGTAAAAAGCTGAAATCACTTTAATAATGGTATATCCAACAAATTAAACACATCAATATAATTAAAACATTGAATTCTCATTCTATCATTCGTCATTTTTTGCCATGTATATGTGGCTATAGAACTTACTAAGCTCTTTGTAGAAGAAATATTTAAACATTATAAATAATATACTTAAAATACTTTTTGAATCTGTATAGTTGAAGCTTAATTTTCAACTTAAATCAGGATGTATGATTATCTCCTTAAGTATGGGCTGCATATTTTTCTACTGATTGAGAATTTTAGTAGGATAATTTTATTCTTGAATTTTTTCAAAATAAGTCATACATCTTAATGGAGGTAATTATTATTTTCTAAATAGCATTCTATTTCTAAATGCAATAAGAAAGTGATGTCATTCCATGCACAAATTGGGTCATTAGAATGTATTTGCATGAAGATATGGTAAATAATACATTTTTAATTTTTAAAATAGATTTTAAGGTTAAAGTAAGATACTTCAACACTGTGTGTTTTGAATTGTATAACCTTCTATATAAAAGTTTAACTTTAGACAATTGAAGATCATATATATACAATGTGAAATAGAAAACTTTTAAACAAAATCTGAATTGCTTGATACAATTATATGAATTTGGTGTAAAATTCACTATTTCTGAACTAAATTGATAATTTTTAAAGCCTCAAGTATGTAATGTGCACCAAATATCTTATTCCATATAACATTTATGTATATTGAAGTAATTGATTTCATATTGTCACGAGTCCAAAAATGTGTCAACCTGGTGAAAATATAAGCTTTAAAAAAGAGGCAACATAGAACAGTTGAGAGTGTAGACCCTGGAGCTATACTGACCAGCTTGAAATTCTGGCTCTGTTGCTTATTGGCTGTGCAACCTGGGTTGACTTACTTAACCTCTCTGGAATTCTGTATATCCATTTTTAAATTACAATAATAGGGTACTTAGGATTGTTGTGGAATTAAAAGTATTTGATACAACATAGCACTTTTTCTCATGTGGAACAAAATGGTCATTTAATTCCTTAAGCACATGGTTAGAATAGTCACTGTTACCTTTATGCCTTTCTGTTATTGCTGTTGGGTAGTTGTTTCTGGGGTAGATACTGAATGGAAACATTTTCTAAAGGCATGGCTTGTCTTTCATTTATCATCTCTATTCTCAAGCCACTAACTTAAGTTTATCAAAATGTGTAATAACAAGTGATAGAAATTATATTTTACTTAATAAATATCAGATGATCAGATATCAATTTAATCTTTATATTCTACTAGTTTTATATTATTTTAATCAATTATTTTTTATAGTTTTAATTTTATACATTTCTACTATGAAAGCAAAGAACTACATTTTTTAAAAATTATAAAGTAATGAGAAGGAAAATCGTAATGCTCTAATGCCATCCCTTTTAGTACTTTTTTTTCTTTCTCTATATTATTTTTCTCTGCACATTTTACTTAGTGCATGTAAAATTTTATATCCTGCTTTTCTTCCTTAACTTTGTAACATAAACTTCTTCTTACTAGTACATAGTCTTTATAAGCATTATCGTTTAACAGCTGCATAACATTTCTTATGAGTCTCATAACAATTAACCATTTCACAAACACATTTGTTTTTTATTCACTATGTCAGTGAATAACATGCTTAACGTCTAAACCAGAAGTTGAAATCTTGCCTGACTCTTTTTTCATCTGCTTCCACCTTTCACAAATCTCATCAATTGTAAAACTGGATATTCTTATTTTCTCAATTTAAGGTGAATATAGATACCTTTCTCCAGCAACTCTACTGCCATCTCAATTCAGAACATTATTTTCCCTAGTATGAATTATTGTACAATCTTTTAACTAACCTTCCTGCTGACTATCTTGCCTGTTAGAAATCTGTTATCTACTCTACAGTCAGGGTGATTCTTCTAAATGATAAGTTTAAGCAGTAGCTTTCATGTTTAAAATGCTTAGCCAGTATTCTCAGGGTAAAGTTCCAACTCTTTAATATTTCACATAGGCCTTCCCTGATTTGTAAGTCTGATAGCTGCACTAGCCTCATTTCATCATTCTACTCTTTTTACTCTGTCCTCTGTTCATAATGAAACTTTTGCATTTGTCAGTATGAGTCATTATTACCCTGGACATGTGTACATACTATTTCCTTTATATGAATTACTTCCTTGCTTTCCATTCTGCCCTTTACTTCTAACAACTGATAATCACTTAAAATTAATTTGAGATATTCACAATTAAGGCAAGTTCTTGATTACAGGCAAAGATGAATTGAAAGCTTTTTCTATGGACTTTCATTAAAACCTAGCCTACCTCTATGCTGACCCTTATCATACTCTATTGTCCTTGCCGTACTTATAAGTCTGTTTTCCACAATCAACAAAGTAATCACAGGCTGGGACTAAATTTTGTCCAACTTTAACGTAGAATTGCATCTTGAGTTTAGCAAAATTAATTAAAAATGGTTAAATAAACTAATGAGTATTATTTTACCTTTTTTTTTTTACCATTACAAAACATACTTTTATAAACAGCTTTATGGCAGCGGCTTCTTCTTTTCTTTCTTTTCTGTTTTCTTTACTTTCTTCTTCTTTTTCTTATTCTTCTCCTTCTTCTCCCTTCTCTCCCTTTTCCTCTCCTTCTCCTTCTCATTCTCCTCCTTCTCTTATTATTCTTCACATTTAAATGTTTTTCAATGCCATTTGGGTATGCTGACTCTGCACTCTGATATAAATTGTTTAATTAAGTAGATTTTGTATAGTTTTAAGCCTTTGAACATACTTCTAGATGTAGGCTTATTGTTAATCTATTGAATTTAGTGGGATGGTCAAATACAATTACTATCCAAGAGTTGGTTCCTGAGATTCACATGCACTCCTTAAATTAGTACTTTTCTTCTAGATTGGTTTTATCATGGAAAGTTCTTATTTCTAGAACCAAGAATACTTTCCCTCTGGTAATACTGTATGTGTTTCACTTTGTTCTGCCCCATGTCTTGGGAACAGGACATTGATTGATATTAATCATCAATATAAGAATTTGTAATTTGTTAGTAATTCTCTCTTTTACACAAGATATTTTTCATATTTATATTACATTCATCATTAAGATATAAAAGAGAAGACATACGGTATTGCTATGGTTAAAATAAGTGAAAATATCCAGAGATAAGTTTATCTGTAAAGCAGAGTAAAAAATACTCATTCATTTCTGTTGAATTGTAAAGTTGCCATAATAAATTGCCAAAAACTTGGTGGCAATTTGTTAGAAATTTATTGTCTCACAGTTCTGAATGTTAAAAGTTGGAAGCTAAAGTGTATGCTGGGCTTCTCCCTCTCTCTAAATACTCTAGGGGACAGTCGGTTTCATGCCCTTCTCTTAGTTTCTGGTGTTGCTGGCAACCCTTGGTATTTTTTGGATTGTAGATTTACCATCACAATTTCTGCCTTCATTGTTATATGGCATTCTCTCCGTATTTCTCTGTTTCTGTGTCTCTTTCCTCTTTACACAAGGATGAAAGTTACATTAAATTAAGGGCCTATCATTCCCCATTGTTCCCTCTTCTAAACTTAATTACATCTGAAAAGATGTTATTTCCAAAATAGTTCATATTCTGAGGTTCCAGGAAGAACCCAAGTTTGGGGGAGACAATACTGAATCTCATACGGTTTGTTTGTTAGTTGTCATTATTACCACTAACGAAGGACTGTTATAAAGACAGAAAACTAATGAAGGACTGTTATAAAGGACTGTTATAAAGAGAAATAAAAGAGAGAAAAGAAAAAATAATGAAAAAAGAAACACTTTAAATGCAATTGGAAGGAAGAATATTTGAAATGGTTAGGGTTTAGCATATAGCCAATTCTCAATAAATACTTCTGAAATGGATTCCTAGAGATATAAATAAATATGATTACAGGCAGGCTTATTTGTTTCATTTAACTATAAACCCTCACTCAGAATTGCTAAGGACCACTGGTCTGAAGTTGGAAAACCTCTGAATTTTTTTATTAAATCAAAGTTGTCTATTGTTTAAACATTATTTAATTTCTAAATCCTACATATAAAATGTCACCAGTATATTTTACTAAAACCATCCTTTGACTTGATACATATAAGAGTGGATCATGGGTATCATGTAACCTCTGAGAAACAAAACCCAAAGTGTGTTAAATATTTTTGTTTTCTAGGCATGGTAAGAAGGTTAATAAAAATTCACATAATTACATATAAGTTATAAATTATCACACAAAGGGAAAATCTTTATATATACACATTGAGTGTATAGAAATGATCATGTGTTCCTTCAGAATATGCAAGAAACACTTTCATTCTTGAACAAAATTGTCCAAGAAACAATTAAAACTGGCATATTCCAAATTAAGGAGGTTTAACTGAATGTATTTGCAAAGTTCATTTCATCTTAACAGTCTCTAATAATGAACTTTATTATTCATTTCCATAAAATGATAGAATGAAAGTTGAGAATTGTATGAGTTTTTATTTTTCCATTGGAAAGAGAAAGACATGTTTATGGTTTTCAGCAAATTATTTTATCTCTGATTCACACACACAAAAAGCTTCCAGAGTGGTATATTCTTCTACTTTCCTTGGAAAACAAAATATGCCTTTGGGACTCTAATTTTTCAATTTCCTCACATGAAAGAATATGAATAAACAAGCTGATGCTTACTATTAAAGAAAAATTGAGAGAAATAAGAAAAAGAAGGAAGGAAGGAAGGAGGAAGACAGAAGGAAGGAAGGAGAAAGAAGGAAGGAAGGAAGAGGGGAAGGAAGAGGGAGGAAAGGTGGGGGAGGGGAGGGGTGGAGAGGGGAGGAGAGGGGAAGGGAGGGGATGGGAGAGAGAAAAAGAAGGAAAAGGAGGAAGAATGGTGGGGAGGAAGATGTATTAGTCCATTGTCATGCTACTATAGAGAACTGCCCAAGACTGGGTAATTTATAAAGTAAAGAGTTTTAATTGACTCACAGTTCTGCAGGGCTGGGGAGGCCCCAGGAAACTTACAATCAGGGTAGAAGGGGAAGCAAACAGGAGCTTCTACACATGGCAGCAGCAAGAAGTATGAGAGCTGAGCAAAGCAGGAAGCCCTTTATAAAACCATCAGATCTCATGAGAACTTACTGTCACAAGAATAGCATGGGGAAAACTGCCTGCGTGATTCAATTACCTCCTACCAGGTCCCTCCCAATGCATGTTGAGATTATGGGAACTACAATACAAGATGAGATTTCAGTGCGGACACAGACAAACCATATCAAAGGATAAGGATAGGAAGGAAACAAAGAGAAAGTAAATAAAAGAGTTAAGAAAGAAAGAAGTAAAAAAATAGTAAATTTGGAGCTTTTCTTAATCATGTTATATGGTTGCTAACTTCCAGATGCATATATTTGTGCTTTGATATTTAACATTGTAGTGATTCAACAGAAAAGAGCCACCAAATGAAACAAGTTTACTTCTTTTCTAACTAGTATGATTAATAATTTTGTGCTTCTTAATTTAATCCAGATTTATGTAAAAATGATGATGTTTTCTAATTCCACCTTTTTCCATGAAGAAAAATGAGTGTACAAGGGTCTGGTGCTTTTTCTTAAACAAATTAAGCTATTTAGGCAGGATGAAAAAGTAATAGAAGTGACAGTATCCATCACAAAAATACAATAAATTACTTATTTAAATTAATATTGTAAATAAACCACAGTCTTTTAAGGAAATCGTCAAATGAATTTTATTAGAGGATTACGAGACACTCTCAAAACTTGGTCATATCAAATAGTCATCAGGACAGCACTATTTTTAATCAATGATTTGAAAATCATAAGCCTTGAAGAATTCATAAAATATCATTGTAAAAATGTTATTTACAAAACATGGATATTCTTTTTTAATAGGTTTGAAAAAATGGCCAGTTATTAGGCTCAGGGAAACATATTCAATGATTCCAAGCAATTGAGCATTGATTACATCTATATCATCCTTACCAAATAGTTTTAAATGTTCTCCTGCATGTAGCTACGGGTTTGGCATTAATCTAAATCATTCGAATCATAAAAGTTAATGACATAGTACAGAGAAATTCAATATGAACATAAGTAAAGTACAATGTATTATACATAAGTATGAAAGAGACAGAAATCAAATTGAAGTTTTTAAGAAGTTAGTATTAGTCAGTAAATTGGATACTCAATATTTACGTCATACTTGCCTCATTTCTGTGAATTTAGCAGTCCTCAATTCCCCAGAAAATGTGACTTTCTTTATGTTAGTCCTACCTGGTTCTCTGAACAATGAAAACCACAGAGAGTGACTAATCAAAAATCATCATCTTCACACATGGGTTCCTACTGGTGAATCACCTTAACAACAGGTGATCTCAGTATTAACCTCTGAGTCTATGCATTACTATTTCAGTCCTTTCTCCTAGTAGCCTGGCATGAAAATATGTGCTTTATGTTGACCACTGGTCACAGGAAATGTTGCCACTGCAGTGTTTTTTCATCCTGTGCTGAATCCCAGGACTAATGTATCACCTGGAGATGGGCTTCTGCTAAATATCTAGTGTCTAGATTGTATTTGGATACAAAAACTGGTTTCCATTGTCATCCTAGGCAAAGAAATATGCCTTTAGTTTGGCAAATGCAATTCCCAGGCACTGAGCAACATTCCTAATCCAAACTGTGACACCGAGGCTCAGATGTTCTTAAATGACCAACTGTGATTTCTTAAACTAGCATCCTTGAATTTTTGCCTGAGTGTTTGCTTGAGAAAAATGATGAAGAGAAAGGGAAAAATCCAACCTAAAATTGGAGTGATTAGCAAAACAAGAATTATAACAAAGACCTGGAAAATTTCAGTGAATAATTAACCAGCCAATCCAAGGCAGATAATTCAAATTTGTTCTAATCTGAGTTAGTTTAATTACCCAAGAGATCAGACAGAACTGGAATATCCAGTAATATTGTTATAAGCATCATTTAGGAGTGTGACTTCCCTACTAAGAAGATGCAAATCGGAATTCTAGAATATGCATTCGGCCCTGGGATGGGATTTGTAAGGGGGCAGATTCCTTAGGATATCACAATAACAGTCCAGGGCAGGATCTAGTACCAACTCTAGTTGGATTCCTTCTCTAGAAAAAAATCAAGAACCAAAGCTTGAGTACAAGGTTATTCAACTACTTGCATTAACAAATGACATATGAGTTTAAATCTTTCATGTTCATTAATAATAGAAGTAGCAATGTTCAGATTCACTAATGAAAAAAATTTATTCTGGTAACCATTAGATAAGACTTACCCTGCCTTTGGATCTGAGAAGAGAAAATCCCCAAGATATTGGTCTTTTGGTCTAAAGCTCTACAATCTGATTCTTCCAAGACTTCAAGTACATAGGTGCCAAATGAGTGTTAAATATTATAAATATTAATGCTATATGAGTATGGAAGAGGTAAAGAGTTTTGTTCAATGAAACTTTTTCCTGAAAAGGTAGAACTTGAGCTGAGATTTGTAGGATAAATAGGAAAAGTGTGGTAAAGTGATCCAGATATTTTAGGAAAAAGGTATATGAGAACCAAAGGCCCAGAGGCAGGAGAAATTTGTCTATTATATCTAGAAGACTTAGAGCAGACAACTTGCTGTTGTGTCTATATTATGCTCATTTGCATTTTAGATAATAATATCCTGAATGATAAGCATTAAATAGTACATAATCTGGGAAATTTTAATGAAAGAGGTGGAATTTCAGAAGATCAAGTGGTATTTTATTATATTTTACCAGTTTTTTTTCCTTTAAAAACCATCAAAATTCAGTGAAAATTTAGAATGTAAACAACATGTAGAAAAGAGGCAAAATGCATTTGTTTTGCTTGAATTATAAAGCTCAATAATTTAATTCTTTATCTAACTTTTTATAATACTACTATTGAAAAGGGTGAGAAGGCAGTATTCAGTAAATTCAAGTGGAAAAACTAAAGAAGAGAAAAACCATCTATTGGTATGCTATACTTCTAGGGCATATAAAATGGTATTAGTGTCATATTTGGTCCCATTCTTTAACAGTTTAACCTAAAGATGAAGTCATTTTTATTTTCTAAAAACATAGAAACCTTCATAGAAGACTAACTTCAAAGTTAAACTATTCTGACTTCCTTATGTAGCCAACAGCTTGAGGACATGGATGACACATAACTCTCATAACCTGTAAAGTATATTGCTCTCAAAAAGATAAAGCTTTTGGCTAGTAGGTTGCATCTAGTACTATGCTCAAAGGTTACTATAGCAAACATGCATGAGCAGTCTTTCACAATTCTCAGATGATTGAAATAAGGGAAGAACTAAAGCATATGAAAGTTCTTTGGAGACTGCTCAGTTGTCAGTATTACTCCTTTGTCAGGTAGCCACTTAATATTTTTAATGCATCAATTTATTTCATCCATGGGGATGTGTTATAGCTACTGGAATTACTTTTCCTTTAATGATGTGTATTATAGAGCAGAGCTACTAAACTAATCTCAGGAAAATTGTAAATTGTTAATGTTTTTTTTCTATTTATTCAGCTCACATAGAAAAAGGAGATCTGACTAAATATCTCAGATCTTTGTGTCTGAGATATCCTGCTGTTAGGAGAGAGAGGAACAAAGCACAGGCTGTCCAGAGAAATTCCTCTCTAACTCAAGATGTTATTTTCCCTAGCGGGGACAGGAAGAAGGTCCATTACAAGTTTAATAACAAATGGCACATGTTAGAATCGGGAAAAGAACATGGGTTCCTCCCTGAACCAGGAAGAAATTGAATCCCTGAATAGACTAATAATGAGTTCTGAAATTGGGCAGTAATAAATAGCCTACCAACAACAACCAAAAAGCCCAGGACCAGAGAGATTTACAGGTGAATTCTACCAAAGGTACAGAGAGAAGTTGGTGCCATTTCTTCTGAAACTATTCCAAACAATTGAAAAGGAGTGACTCCTCCCTAACTCATTTAATGAGGCTAGCATCATCCTATACCAAAACCTTGCAGAGATATAACAAGAAAAGAAAACTTCAGGCTAAAATCCCTGATGAACATCAGTGCAAAAATCCTTAATAAAATACTGGCAAACCGAATCCAGCAGCAGATCAAAAAGCTTATCTACCACGATCCAGTTAGCTACATTCCCAGGATGCAAGGTTGGTTCAACACACACAAATCAACAAAAGTAATTCATCGCATAAAAGAACTAAAGACAAAAAAATATACATGATTATCTCAATAGAAGCAGAAAAGGCCTTCGGTAAAATTCCACATCCCTTCCTTTAAAGCTCTCTATATACTAAGTATTGAAGGAACATACCTCAAAATAATAACAACCATATATGACAAACCCACAGCCAATATCATACTGAATGGGCATAAGCTGGAAGCACTCCCCTTAAAAACCAGCACAAGACAAGGATGCCTTCTCTCACCACTTCTATTCAACATAGTACTGGAAGTTCTGACCAGGGCAATCAGGCAAGAGAAAGAAATAGGGGGATTCAAATAGGAAGTCAAATTGTCTCTGTCTGCAGCTGACATTATCGTATATTTAAAAAGGAGAGAAAAAAATAACTGTTTAACTGGTTAATATTAATTAAAATGTAACACATATTTTGAACAATATGCACTGCTTTGTTTAAAAGTTTGAAACATGTAAGAAACCTTGAATTTTTTCATATTTCTAGGAACCTGGAAATGTTCATTGCTTCTAAAAATGAGTTTGCATTCTTTTTGTTCTTAATTTGCTAAAATTTTTAATTGAATTAAAGCAATACTGACATTTAAAAAAAGAAAAGAAAACCCCCAAAACTCCTTAAGCTGATAAGCAACTTCAGCAAAGTCTCAGGATACAAAATCAATGTGCAAAAATCACAAGCATTGCTTTACATCAACAATAGACAAGTAGAGAGCCAAATCATAAATGAACCCCCATTCACAATCACTACAAAGAAAACAAAATACCTAGGAATACAACTAATAAGGGAAATGAAGGATCTCTTCAAGGAAAACTACAAACTGCTATTCAAGGAAATTAGAGAGGACACAAAGAAATAGAAAAACATTCCATGCTCTTGGATAGGAAAAATCAATATCATGAAAATGACCATATTGCCCAAAGTAATTTATAGATTCAGTGCTATTTGCATTAGATTTCCTTTGACATTTTAACAGAAATAGAAAATAAAACTATTTTAAAATTCATATAGAATCGAAAAAGAGCCCTTGTAGCCAAGACAATACTAAGCAGAAAGAACAAAGCTGGAGGCATTACACTACCAGACTTCAAACTATACTAACAAGGCTACAGTAAGAAAAACAGCATAGTACTGGAACAAAAACAGACACATAGACCAATAGAACAGAAGAGAGAACTCATAAATAAGACCACGCACCTACAACCATCTGACATTTGACAAACCTGACAAAACCAAGTAATGGAAAAAGGATCCCCTATTTAAAAAATGGTGCTGGGAGAACTGGCTAGCCATATGCATATGATATATGCATACATTGAAATATACATTGGAACTGGACCTCTTCCTTACACCTTATGCAAAAATTAACACAGCATGGAATAAAGACTTAAATGTAAAACCCAGAGTTATAAAAACCCTAGAAGAAAACCTAGGCAATATCATTCAGGCCATATGCATTGGCAAATATTTCATGATGACAACATCAAAAGCAATTGCAACAAAAGCAAAAATTGACAAATGAGATCTAATTAAACTAAAGAGCTTCTGCACAGCAAAAGAAACTATCATCAGAGTGAACAGACAACCGACAGAATGGGAGAACATTTTTGCCATCTATCCATCTGACAAAGGTCTAATATCCTGAGTTTACAGGGAGCTTAAATACATTTACAAGAAATAAAAAAACAACCCTATTAAAAAGTAGGCAAAGGACATGATCAGACACTACTCAAAAGAAAACATTAACGCAGCCAACAATCATGAAATAAAGCTCAACATCATTGATCATTAGAGAAGTGCAAATCAAAATCACAATGAGTTGGCATCTCACATAGTTAGAATGGCTATTATTAAAACGTCAAGAAAAAACAGATACTGGTGAGGTTGTGGAGAAAAAGAATGCTTTTACACTGTTGGTGGGAATTTAAATTAGTACAACCATTGTGGAAGACAGTGTGACAATTCCTTAAAAATCTAGAAGCAGAAATACCATTTGACTCAGCTGAGTCATATACTGAGTATATAACCAAAGGAATATAAATCATTCTATTATAAAGATACATGCACACATATATTCCTTGTGGCACTATTCACAATATGGAAGAAAGGGAATCAACCCAATTTCCTATCAAGGATAGACTGAATAAAGAAAATGGTACATATACACCATGGAATACTATGCAGCCATAAAAGGAAATGAGATCATGTCTTTTGCAGCAATATTGATGGAGCTGGAAGTCATTATCCTCAGCAAGCTAACGCAGGGCAGAAAACCAAACACTACATATTCTCATTTATAAGTGGGGCTGAATGATGACACACTGGGGGGAAACACACACTGGGGCTGTCGGTGGGGCAGGGGTGGTGTGGAGGGAGGGAGAGCATCAGGAAGAATAGCTAATGAATGCTATGCTTAATACCTAGGTGATGGTTTGATCTGTGCAGCAAACCATCATGGCACACATTTACCTAACTAACAAACCTGAACATCCTGCACATGTATCCCAGAACTTAAAATAAAAGTTGAAGGAAATAAAAAGTAACAAGATCGTGTCCTTTTCAGGGACATGGTTGGAGCTGGAGGCCATTATCCTTAGCAAACTAACACAGGAACAGAAAACCAAAAACTGCATGTTGTCACTTATAAGTGGAAGCTAAATGATAAGACCCATAGTGGGAAATAACACACATTGGAGCCTTCTGGAGGGTGGAGGGTGGGAGGAGGAAGAGGATCAGGAAAAATAACTAATATCTTAATATCTGAGTGATGAAATAATCTATACAACACACCCTCATGAAACAATTTTACCTATGTAACAAAACCTGCACATATACTCCTGTATTTAGCAGGTAAAACAATTTAAAATTATTTAAATAATAAAAAGGAAAAGAACATGGGTTCTAATGTATAAATATCTGAGTTTGAGTTATGGATTCACAGATTGCTACATAACTGAACTCTGCACATCATTTGAAATGATCTTGACCGTAGTTTCCTACACTTTAGAATCACAATAATAACGCCAACCTAGTAGTATAATTGTAAGGATTCTGTAAATGTATATGAAGTATGTAGCATATTAGATGGGATACCATAATTTCTACTTAATATTTTTGTTATAACAATGAATTTTCAAGGGGTATACATCTAGAGTCATCACTGTTTCAAATAAAGGTTGGTAAAGTTCTAAGCTGGTTTATTCTGGGGAAGAAAATTTAGTGAAGAGTAAAACATGACGTTAGCCCTGTTACAATCATCACATAGCAATAAGTCCACAGTGTCTCCCTTGATAATGCTGAATCCATCTGAAAATTGTGTGTGAATCTGCAACTATATAAATACATTGTATAAATCTAAATGTGTACATATATGTTTATATATGTATATTGATGTGTATATGAGCATGGTATGCATAGATGTGTAATTTTGTATACATGTATATGTGTGTGCATATAGATATATCTGTGTATATGTTCATGTACATCCACACAAACAAAAAACTTACAAAGAGCTCTCCAAGGTGCTGAGTACCGATTGCCTAGATCCTTTACTTGTCATTTTTCCGTGTTGCTACATGATGCCTACATAAGTGGCAGAGAAGTGATATTAGCATTGTTCCACAGAGAAACTTCACTGTCACTGTATCTCATCCACAGATATAATACCAAGATGGCAGGTAACTAAACAGACTATAAACTTCTTGAAGGATTGTCCAAAGTCTTTTGTAATAAGTAAACATGCAAATGCTTCTATCACAATAGCTACATTTGAAAAAGTAATGATATAAAGAAGAATACAGCTTTGACTTCAGGATAATAGGAAGCTGAAGAGGTTACAATGGGGGTGGAAGGGATAGAACAGGTTTATTGTGTTCTGATTACCAGCTGATATGGTTAGGCTGTGTCCCCATCCAAATTTCCTCTTGAATTGTAGCTCCCATAATTCCCATGTTGTGGCAGGGACCCGGTGGGAGATAATTGAATCATGGGGGCAGTTTACCCCATACTGTTCTCATGGTAGTGAATAAGTCTCATAAGATCTGATGGTTTTATAAGGGGAAACACCTTTTTCTTGGCTCTCACTCCCTCTTTGCCTGAGGCCATGTGGTATGTACCTTTCACCTTCCACCATGATTGTGAAGTCTCCCAGCCACGTGGAACTGTAAGTCTATTGAACCTCTTTTTCTTTGTAAACTACCCAGTCTCAGATATGTCTTTATCAGCAGTGTGAAAGTGGACTAATAAACCAACGCGTCTGAGTCTGATGAAGCAGAGCACACTCATATGCAACAAGTTATATGAAGCAAATGTGTTACTTATAGGCAGCAAGAAACACAAGCAGCCTATGATCCATTGTGAGTAACTCTTTCAGGGCTCAGAAAGCTGCCCCAGGGTGAATGGGGTCTGATCCATGTACATCACAACTGAGGGACCCCTACAAGAGGCTCAGGGTCGTATATCACAGGAATACCATGAATCACTGGAAAAAGCTTCAAAGATACCCCCGTTTTAGGAGAGAGAGAATCAAAGTCCAGCCTGTCCAGAAAAGTTCCTCCCTAACTCAAGATGTTATTTTCCCTAACAGGGATAGGAACAAGGTCCAGGCTGTTTCAGGCAGTTTCTCTCTATCTTCGGACATTGCATTTCCACATATTCTGCAGTTATTCTTGAGAACTACAAGTCAAAAAGGGGACATAACTACATGCAAAACATGGGGGAGAACACAGCCACCTGGAGAACTGTTTTGTTGGGGGACAGATCATTAAACTATCTAGTTAGTATAATGTTTAAAAACTGATTAAACAATGGGATGTTTCAAGAGAACAAATGGCTCACATTCTGATAATTTCCTTGACTCATAGACATTTTTGCTTGCCTTTAGCTATTGAAGATGATAAAGATCATTTATATTAGCTAGCATGAGAAAAAAAAATGGCTATGTCATTTCCAATTGTACGCTACTTTTCATGAGTTCAGAAAAGCTATCTTTAGCTGATGTTTGACCATTGACCTTGGCTTTGAGATTCCAAAATAGAATCTTTTGTGGAATTAATGGTTAGTTATTCAAGAAACCACTGGATATCATTCACCAAGAGAGGGGATTCTTTTCCCCTTTTCATATTTATTTCATTAATTAAAAACTTACTGAGCTACTGGAGTGACCTTTTTTCCTTCATGTCATCAGGTAAAAATGAGTTTAAATTCATCTCATCACAAGAAAGAGATCTAGAGGGGCCAGGCACTGTGGCTCACGCCTGTAATCCCAACAATTTGGGAGACCAAGGCAGGCGGATCACAAGGTCAGGAGTTCGAGACCAGCCTCACTAACATAGTGAAACTCCATCTCTACTAAAAAATACAAAAATTAACAGGGTGTGGTGGCACATGCCTGTCATCCCAGCCACTCAAGAGGCTGAGACAGGAGAATCGTCTGAACCCAGGAGGTGGAGGTTGTAGTGAGCCAAGATCGCACTATTGCACTCCAGCCTGGGTGACAGAGTGAGATTCCATCTCAGGAAAAAAAAAAAAAAAAAGAAAAAGAAAAAAAAAATAGATCTAGAAATAAACGCAAAATTAGTTTATGCCACTATAGTCTAGAATAGCAAATTAATTCAAACATCTTTATAAATCAAACATTATAATAATGTTGTTAATGAAAATACAAATCTCTAATTTAAAAATAAAACACCTTATATTTTTGCATCTCCATCTGATTACAACATGAGAATATCTGCAATAGAATATTCTGTGTATGCCAAGTTCTTATCAAATACTTGACACTCACTGGCACCAGAATTAGGATGCCATTTACTTGCTATTTTCCTACTACCTAATACATTTGCTTTACATGATTCGACTATAATTTAAAACAGTAAACCTTAATTGCAATTTATCTTAGTTTTATTTTCCCTCATTTTTAGTTTTATTCTTTGTTTTTAAATTTATTTATTATTATTATTATACTTTAAGTTCTAGGGTACATGTGCATAACGTGCAGGTTTGTTACATATGTATACTTGTGCCA
>NW_012107308.1:1567980-1586226 GCF_000951045.1 Mandrillus leucophaeus
CACATGCACACGTATGTTTATTGCAGCACTATTCACAATAGCAAAGACTTGGAATCAACCCAAATGTCCATCAGTGACAGACTGGATTAAGAAAATATGGCACATATACACCATGGAATACTATGCAGCCATAAAAAATGATGAGTTTAGTTTTATTCTTATAAGAGATATTATTAGTAAATAGTTCTAGTGTGTTTCTTAAGTCTTGGAAGTCAATTTAAATGGGATACACTGAACGAGGTCAAAGAAGGTCTGCACATTTCTATTAGACAACAGAGGCTTTGGGATTTCCTTGAAACTTGCATCATATGCTTATTCTCTCTTCCTAAAGCCATGGGAGAAAGGCTTTAAAGCAGTACTGTGAATGGGCAGTTAGTCTACGTTAACTATTCAGAATAGTCTATAAAATGCATCATTCCTGATGCAGCTAAACTGCACTTATTTCCTGAAAAAATCCAAGAGGTCAAATTCATTATTTTTTTAAAAAGAATATAAAATAAAAGCTCTATTATTCAAAAGTCACTGCTCTAGTTATTTGTGGCATGGTTCTGACTGCTGCCAGCTCTCACACATGAAGCAGAGTTGGATGGTCACCTCTATAACATGATCAGAAAAATGTGCTCCATGGTATTGCAGAATTGCCAAATAGTAGCTGACAATGTCCACTGCAATATTAGAGTAGAATAGTTTCCAAATAATTTTAAAATCACCTTTCATTGACTCATGGGGGATTTTTTTCACCATCTGGGAAGAGCATTCTAGAAGCCAGAATACATTTTTAGAAATAGTTTAAATAGACAAGAAATGTCAAGAAAGATTCCATCTTGAAGCAATAATACTAGGTTACACCATCATATACTCCTCTAAGAAATGTCTGATTATTTTCAAAGGGAACTGCCCTCTGTATGCCAAGATACAAGATCCAGTATACCACATTCCTGAGAGAAGTAACCCCAAGCATAGGGATGGCACAGGCCCCCACAACATCCTTATTATGTTAGTACATGAAGCCAGTGCTAATGGTAATCAATTACAGAAGTTATAAAAGCATTCCTATTTCTGCTTTGAATGTCTTAACATGTAATAGCTTATTTTAGAACACTCCAAAAAGAGTCAAAATATTCTAAAACTGAAAGAAAATAATAGTAGTAATAGTCACCATTTTGGGAGTACCTATTATCTGTCAGGCAATTTACATCCTTTTAAAAATATTGATACATTTTTCTCACATATTATAGATGAAAATGGTGGGGGTGGTCAACAAATGTAAAGCAATTTGTCTAAGGTTATTCAAAACCATGAGAGGTCTTTCCACTACCCAACACCATTGTCAGGAATTGTTCGTAATCATATTTAACCATAACCAGAGCTTGTAACATAACTTGTAACCGTTACAAGCTGTGCATAAGGAAGGAAGGAACAGAAAGAGAAGAGTATGAAAAAAAAACAAAAACAAAATTCTTGGCCACTGCAAAGATATTCTGTGCACATCTGGTTTAAGCCAATGCAAAGACAAATTCAATATATTTCATAAGATAAAAAGTCTAAATGGAGAAAATGGTCACTCAAAAAATTAGACATCTAAGTGATACTAATACATAGATATGACAATGGTAAAAATAGAATTTGCTACATTCTATGTCCTAAATCCTGAAGTTGAGGACTATTACATGTGCAGTATCCCATTTCATTTACAGGAACAACTGTGTAACTTAGGTACTATTATTATAACCATTTTCCAGATAAAGAAACTGAAATGGAAGAACATGAAGAAATTTTGCAAAGATTACATGGCTAGTTGGTGGCACATTTAAGATTTAAAACCCAGGGCATTTAACACAAAAATGCTGTTCTAAATAATAGTACGCTGGCAGTCGATATCATTTTCTGTATTACTTGTGACATTTTGATTTGCTCAAGATTTAACATATGCCATTAGAAATGCTAAAATAACCTTCAAGTGATGACCTCACTATTCTTCCACATAATAATCATTCTTGTGTTTTTCACTAATATACCAGAGCATCCCTTGCTTTATTGTCTAGTCACATATATGTGTGTGTATCATATAAATAAAGTGTATATATATATTTGTATATATGTATACATATATATGTGTGTGTATCATATAAATATATCAAGTATATATACACATATATTTGCAAGTATAGTGTAAACATCCAAGAAATAGAAGTAATATTCAGGAGTTCCATTTTATCTATTTTTCTCTTAAGCTAAATATTTCCTCTCTTAAGCTAAATAGTGTTTCTACCTTCCAAAAAGCTTCCAAAATGTCGACCTTTATTTTTCCTAACACAATCTAAGATTATTAAGCCATTTCACAAATTTAGGAATTCAAACTTAGAACAGAAAAGTGATGTACTCAATATCACATACTAAGAGAAAAAAAGTAGGTTTTCAGGCCAAGATTTCTTACCTTGGAGTTCTTTCCAATATCTTATTTTTAAAATAATTTACACTTCTTTATAGAGAGTAGACATTCATAAATTTGGTTAATGAGGTCACTGTTATTAAAAAGAAAGACATCTTTGTTTCTGAGAGCTCTCTAAATGACCCATTGGTAAAGTATTTCTCTACAAATACAGGGCTATACTTAATTTCCTTATGATTGAAATAGAGGCTTGAAAACCACCACTTACTGTTTTGCTTGGGGCAAATAAAAGTACAAAGTCTATAAGAAGAAAAAGAACACTGACTTTATGGTTTTATTACTGGCCTTAGGACACAAATCTAAATAAAAATTTTGTGTGGGATCTGGCTAGTGCTTTATACCTCTCTCTAAAAAGAAAATTCAAAGCATGCTTACCATTTGTATGCAGGAAAATTAACACAGAAATTTCCACTTTTTAATTCAACAAGTTAGTACAGTGCATCACAAACCATATTACTGCAACACCCTCTAAAGCATGGTCATTCACAAATTGTCTGTGTGGTTCAAAATATCACACAGTGCTGAGCTTTCTTACCTATTTGCATATATTAGTGCTTTATACCTGCAATAAGGTTGTAGTGGGGATCTAGGGTCTCCTTAATTCCCATTATACTTTTCAGCAGTCAAACTTAGCCAAACTATATAGAACTGTTTGTAGCTAAGCAACAGCTTCTAATTTGCTGCACAGTTTGAATATTACAGAGTAAGTGGGACTTCAAAGCCATCCTCCAGGGATGAGTAAAGCAGCAGTTCACGTGCTCCTCCATTTGAACCAGTGACCTGAGAGCCTTAGGTTCTACTTTGGGATCAGACAAGACTTTGTGAAGATTGCAAAACTCTCCTCATTTTTTTTTTTCTATCTATACTTCTGTAGAAGAGAAACTGAGACTGTAGTGTCAAAAAGTGCTTCAAAAGTATATTTATAGCCTACATCTAAGTACACTGAACAACTTCAAAGGAAAACTAACACCATTTATATTTTAAGAGCAGAAGCTTGTTTAACAGAATTAGCTCAATGAATGTAGAAAAATCTTGTCCTCTCCCTTTTAGCAAGACTTGAAACATATTGTTTCCCTTTATTTTACATTTTTTATAACATAATAATCAGTCTTTTGTCATAATCTGTAAGCACCATTCATATTCTAGTAATCATTTTCATTTTTTGTTTCCTTTTTTTTCCCTAGAATTATAATTGCATCATCTTTTGCCATTGATGAAAGGGTTGAAATGTATCTTTAAAAAAAATTATTTTTACAAAAGCTGTTTAACCTGACAGTGCATTATTATGATAACAATTTAAAGTTTATATCTGAATATCCCCAAAAGGAGAGATTTCATCTAATAATATTTTATGGAATTACCCCAACTTTATCTGACCATAAGGGCCAACAGGTCATCACAGATGGCCATTACAAAGACAGGCAAGACACATGTCATTCTTTTTGGCTGCCCATTTGATGTTTCCCCTTATAATGTTTGCAAAAACTCTCACTTTAGGAGTGTTCTTGCAAACGAAGAATCTGAAAATGCCAGAAATTCATATCCAAAGCTTCCATGCATAGTTAGCAAGCACACGACCTAGACTCACCAATAAAATGCACTTGCCGAAACTTCAAAGGAAGGAATAGTGAGACAAATGAGTAGTGGATTACCTGGAGGTACTGATATTATCCGGGAGCTGAGTCAGTGATGTTGATGGTGCAGGCTTCCTTGCTAATATGTGGTCATGGCATCAGGATGATTACCTGATACCATTTCTGATATGTAATATGGAATCTATTTGTTAGAGCTTCCCTGTCTTCAGTCTGTTTCAATCTTTCCTGTTGATTTTATGAGCATCAAAATTTTCTTAATAAAATAGGAACCTTGTCTTTATTTTGAAATCCATTTAATAAGCTTTGATTTCTAGGGATATAAAACACCACAAATGAAATGCAAATGTTGCAAACTGCTACCCAATATTAAACTTCAAATACATAAACATTGAGCATTTAAGAAGAAAAAGAACCCAAATCCTAAAGTTACAGACATTAGATATCATGTATAATACATGTATTAGTTTGTTTTCACGCAGCTGATGAAGACATACCTGAGACTGGGTAATTTATAAAGAAAAAAGATGTTTAAGGAACTCACAGCTTCACGTGGCTGGGGAGGCCTCACAGTCACGGTGGAAGGTATATCTTACATGGCAGCTGACAAGAAGGAACGAGAGTCAAGCAAAAGGCGTTTTCCCTTATAAAACCATCAGAACTTGTGAGACTTATTCACTACCACGAGAACAGTATGGAAGAAACTGCCCCCATGATTCAATTATCTCACACCAGGTCCCTCCCACAATACATGGGAATTATGGGAGCTACAATTCAAGATGAGATTTGGGAGGGAACACAACCAAACCATATCAATACTTAAAAGAGGGAACATCATTATCTCAATGTAAACTAATCTCTAAGAAGCCTAAATCAAAAGTTAACCACGAAGTATCCCACGACACTCTTTTTCTTAACTCAAAGGTATTCAAGGACAATGGTATATGCCTAAGTCAGATTTGACTTTATAACTCCCCCAATTTCTGATTGAATACTCCATTTTCATTTATTTATTTTTTTTAGAACTGGGGTCTTGCTTTGTGGTCCAGGCTGGAGTACAGTGGCATGGCAATCGTAGTTCACTGCCACCACAAATTCCTGGGCACAAAGCAACCTCCCACCTCAGCCTCCCAAGTACCTGGGACTACAGGTGTGTGACACTTCCCTGGCTAGTTTTTTTAAACTTCATATAAATACGAGATCTCACTATCTTTCTCAGGCTGGTCTCAAACTCCCGGGCTCAAGGGATCCTGCCACTTTGGCCTCCCAAAGTGCTGAGGTTATAGGTGTAAGCCACTTCACCAAGCCTTAATACTCTATTTTTAAGAGGCTATCAACATCTGCATTTTTGAAAAATCAAGATAAAACCAAAGTAGGAAAACACTAAAGAGATTTATTTGCTGTGGGTCAAAAGTTCTGGATAGTCCATTTAGCATACTGATCATTGACCTTTGTAAAGAAAAATAAATCTACAATGTGATGATGATATCTGGTAAAGGCACAACTAGAAATAAATAATCAATAATGTACAAATTTAAAAAGTATTTTTATTTTTATTTTTTTCTCCACACATATATTTATTTTAATATTTATGTGGGCTGGGCATGGCGGCTCATGCTTGTAATCCCAGCACCCTGGGAGGCTGAGGTTAGGTGGACCACCTGAGGCCAGGAGTTCGAGACCAGCCCGGCCAACATGGCAAAACTCCATCTTCTACTGCTTCTTTCAAAAAATATTCCAGCTTATTTGAGGATTAGTCTACTTCTTTCTAGACAATTTTACATATTGTTGAAGCCAAATTTATGCTATATAAAACGTTTTCAACAGATGTTTTCCATCTACTACTCTCAGACTATATTCACCCAAGATGAGACATCTGAATTTAAAATTTAAAAATTAACACTTTAGGTAATTCCAAATTCATAAATATGTAGAATTATGTTAATACAATATTTGAGGAAAATTAGTCTTGAAGGAACTTACTTAAAGCTCATTGCCTGGTACTGCATGTTAGAACAGATCCCGCAGACTGGAAAACCAGGGGTTTCAGCGGTGATCATTGCAAATCAGCAAGAAGTTTCATCTTTTCTAACTGCTTTAGATAATGTTTCTATATTTGCAACAGTGTACTTGAGAGAATTCTAGGAAACACTGTTATCTTGCATGCCCCTGAACAGACACTCATGGAGGTGGAGAGGTATGGACTCTCATCTCATCAGCTGAATTATCAATAAATATCAATGACTATTTTTAGTATAAAAAACAATTTTAAAGCCATAAAAACTTGAAATCTGGGCAAGAAAGGAGTAAAGAAAGAAAGGGGTCATAGCTTTAGAAGGAGAATGAAATAAGGAATCAGTACTTTCCTGGCCACCTCTAGTTCCAAAGCTTCCAATCACAAGAGATAAATATATATTTAACTCTAGAAAGTTATAAAGAAAAAGAATGAACTTATATTTAGAATTTTGGATAAGATGTTTAAACACAAAAGTAAGCCCCTGCTTTGTATTGCCTCTGCAAATTAAATGATTCAGAAATACTAAAATTTCCTTATGTAATTCATGTAAATAATCCTTGAGATAATATTACTTGTCCATGGCTCTTGTGAAAAAAAAATCAAATATCTTGCTAATTGTTCTCATAAGAGTTAACATCTTTTGCTAAATCCTATTACTCTTGGAAAACAAGGAAAAACAGTTTGAAATACTATTCTCTTAATCTTACCTACTAAGAAACGTACGTATATCACATCCACAGAGATCTTTCATAGGTTGTTTTGGGTAATTATATTTACTAACTATTTATGTTAAGGGTTATCTGTTTGAATTTAGTTGAGACCAGTTCTTAAATGAAACACTTAAATTACAAGGCATGATGTAATTACCTCTCTTTCAATGAGGAAATGCATCTTGCGCATTGCTAGGGACTCTCAGAGTCTTGCACCGAAAAGATTCATATATATGTATTGTTGCCAATTGATTTCAAGACGAGCACACTGACAGCTTACAAAATCTTTTACAAATATAACTGTTTTTCTATGGGAAAAATGTGTTCCTCTTTTATAGCTATGATTCAATAATAAGGGTTATATAGTCTGCCACATCAAGCCTCTTCTGGATCACAAAGGCTCTGGTTATTCCCTTTAAACAAAATGTTTCATAGATGAACACTGCTCTCCTGTGATCAAAGAAAGGAACTGCTTTCATCATAAACTGGATAAGCACTGTCTTTTTATCGTCAGTGTTTCACCTCCTGTTTTCCTGTGGTGATTAGCAGGATTTTCTTCTATATATTATGTCCATTATTGCTCAGAGGAAGTCTTCCTCTTTCTTTCCCAAAGTGAACCTATTACTATACTAATTATTTTACTCACATAATTATAATTAAAATTCTAGTTCATATTTACCCTGGTTAGAGCCATAGTAGAAGAGTTTGTAAGGATAAAAAGCCTTTCAAGAATTGATCGTATAAATGTTGGCAAATCAAAGGATACTTTATTTGCAAAATTTTCTCATGTAAACCAATGTGCTCATATAAAATTAGAGCCTTGAATTCCACAGTTTGTTTTGTCCTGTCTTTTATCAAAAAGAAAGAAAGCTTAATGTCATATCTTAAAGAAATAAGCTTCTATGGATATTTGCCATTTTCAATGCCTGCTACATTTTGCAAAGCAATAGCATTTATTCTCTAACAGATTTTATTTTTATTAAGAAATACAGGTTTAGGCTTCCACCAATGGTGTTCTATATTCATAAGAAGAGCTTCCTGAGGTTTCTGTAAAACCACCATAATTTCCACAGACACATTTATCTAACAGTTGATGTCATTTTGGTGAGAGAAGGAGGGCAGCTAGGAAACTTGTTCCCTGTGAGCACTGATCCATAACACACTGCAAACAAGTCTGTCAGAGCAGCCTTCTGTGGGGAGAGTAAGCCCAATTGCTACATAATCAGACTCTGCCACCTAGATTAATGCCTTACAGAAAAGGCTAAAATGTGTGCCTCTCTTAAAGTGGTAGACACGTATCTGTCACATAAAACACAGTGCAGGGTTTCTGAGAAATTCTTCTATTATATCTAAATTGATATAAAGCTAATTACCAGAATATATTTATATTATATATTAAATTATATATATACACACACGCACACACACACACACACATGCATGTATGTATGTGTATTCCTGATGCAGCTGGGCACAATTGCAGCTGGCAGATATTAGAACGACCACCTGCCACACACCTGCTAAAGCCACTGCTGATAGTGCTAACAGCAGTGAAACAAGGGATCGATTTCCCAGAGAGAGTAAGTCAGAGCCTTGGGGAAAAGCAATACATGGAGGTACATAAGAATTTGACTCTGTATAGTCTAGTGTAGATCATCTTATTTGAGCAAAGAGAACACAAATATCTAGGGAAACAGCTCAGCGGACACTTACATAATCAAAGTATTTCAATTACTCATTGAAACACTTTGCTGCTTGAGATTTTTAGGAAGACCCACGGAATGGATTGTCTAGATTACTGAACAAGAAACTCTGAGGCAGTGAAGCCTCAAGCATTAGTAGTGACGGCAGAGTCAAAGATGAGGATACTAGGAGAAGTGGAGGTGTTGCAACCCATAAAGTATGTCATTTTCTCACAATAGTAATTATTTCTTCAAGTAGTGAAAACAAAACAAATCAAAAGAAAATCTGGATTATTTTTAAGAAAACAGATATTGATGTAACCAATCCTGGATATGATAGATAACTGTACCTTCTCTACACGTTGGGAATTGAAAATCCATACCCTCATCCCAATATATACGTACCCCAAGCTTCCCTGGATTAAAATTTTACATGTATGATAAAAAGTCAATATTAACAATTTAAATGTGAGGCTGAGATGTCTGGTTCAGGAGTGAGAACATGATCAAGATTTAGCCAAAACCATTCTTACCGAAAACTTGGAACTGAAACTGATAAGAGATAAAAGAGTGAAAGAAACTGAATTACTTGTTTGCTGTGGATTTCCTATGTTAAATTTATATCAAGCAAATATTGTTACCTGCTTAAAACATGGAAGTAGAGAATATTTGGTAAAACAAGAAAACTATATAAAACAACAGTATAGTTTTTCATAAGTTTTTAAATCCATTGCTTTATATTAAAGTCAAAGGTGAAATGAAAATACTGTGCATTTTATCTTGTTTGATGTTGGAGCAGGATTCTGGAAACACTCAACTCAAAAATTCAGATAAACAATAAAGAGTAATGGGTTGTAATTAACTTAACAAGATAATCACCTGTCTATAACACATTCCCTTGCTTCAAGTGCCCTTGTAAGCAAATTACTTTGTGACTCTCTGTGTTACAGAAATCTACTTTTAATTTGCATCCTTATTCCAGAAGGGAATAAGACCAGAACAAGTACTTACACAGAGATAGCAGAGTGTGTTTATTCAGAAAGGAGGCCCTCTTTCTGTACATCCATACAGCTCAACAAATATTTGTAGAATGGGGCAGACACCAGGAAAAGGACTGAGAACACAGAAGTCGGAAGCCATGCTCTCTGGAAAGGAGTTGCTCAGACAATATACTGGAGAGGCAAATCAGTAAACGAATGGTCTGAGAGTCTCCAATACTCTACCCAAATGAACAAAATGGAATAGAACCACAGAGACGGGAGTGATTAGTTTTGTGAGGAAGGATGCCTAGAATGCCCCCAAAGGTACATTCAAGTTGGTGCATGATGTACGAGCCAAACCCATAAAACATGAACACTTAGTCCCTTTGTTAAGAAAAAATTGCTTCTTAACATGTACAAAGCAAAAATGAAAAGAAGTCATGATTTTTCTAATAGTTTCTTTTAGAAACAGTGTTTTCATTTCACCTTTGACTTTAGTTTCCTTTAGGAAACTATTAGAAAAATAATCAGAAGTTCATATAAAACATTCATGCCATACCTTGTCTAATGGTTGCTGCAAGGCTAAACTCTAAATCTCTTGATTTTCATTGCTTAACCCTTCTCCATCATGGCAGGAAAAGGAGGTTAGAAAGGCAGGAAGGGGTACAAATCAAAATCCCGAAAACACAATCCCAGACTGCATAATCCTGAATGTTGAAATCCTGAAACATCAAAATCTCAAAAATATAATTGTGGAAATTTTATTTTAATTATTTAGAAGATATTTATTTAAATGTTTAGAAGGGATTTATTTGAGAAGCATATAAAACAGGATAGAACAATTTATAGGCCACTTTATACAATAAATAGGCAATGACATGCATATTTTTGCAAGCATAAACACTCAGGACTACTAACTCCGGTTGCAGAGGTATAATAGTTAAAAGCAGATAAGCCATATTCATAAAGAAATAGGTCAAATGGGAAATGTATAAATTCATATCACCATGGTTAGTAATCGTGTGTGCCCAGCTTTATAACTAGTCTTATCTGAAGAGCTGTAATGAAAAACCTGTCTTTTGATGAGATCCACCAAAAACTTCTGTGGGCCACCACTTCATATGCAATCATCCAAATTTCCAAGATCTCAAAAAAAGTATCTTTCACAAATGAAGATGTTAAAAAAAGATATCTCTTCATTTATCGAGGAAGTCTCAATGTTTTTACATATACACACAATGCTTATAAAGTAAAGGTTGTGATAATGCTCTTTCAAGGAGTCAAATTTGCAAAAAAAATGCATTAAATGAATTAGAACTCTCAAAAAGTCTCTACACAAGTTATAGGCCAATACTGGAAATGATGCTGACATGAAAAGTATGGTATAGTGAATTGTTAAAAAAAAAAAAAAAAAAAACCAAAAATTTAAAATTATATATATAAAAAAAAAACTTAAAAAAAAAGAGAAAAAACTAAAAAGAAACTAAAAGAAAATTTGACATATGAAAAAATTAGCCAGGTGTGGTGGTGGCACAATAGATTATGCAATTTCATGGAGATAGTCGATATGACCTGACCAACTTACGTGATCATTAACTATATTTTGAAGTCGTGCATCATAATAAATGCTTATTTTTATCTTTTTGGGCGTGGCTCTCCTTGGAAAGTATGTACACATCTATTTTTTATGTGGCACTGCTCTTTTTGAAATTCTTCTATGGTTTGAGAAACAGCAACATGAGCACCTCCTGTGACGTTTTTCCATCTTCTGTGCCTTGCTTCTATGTTGTTTTGGGTAAATGGCATATGTACTCATATACAGACCACAGAATGAGTCGAAACACTACCACTGATCGAGCAGTTGCAGCATAAGAAGACATAGTGTCTTCTTATCCTACTATTCACAGAATTATCTTTGAACCAGTGAGCAAGTTCACTGGCTTCTTCAGGAAAATTGGGATTTGATTCATTAAAAGGTCCTGTAACGTCATTAGTTGAAAGGAATACCAATGACACATTTTTCTTTTTCTTTCTTTCTTTTTTTTTTTTTTTTTTGAGACGGAGTCTCGCTCTTTCACCCAGGCTGGAGTGCAGTGGCGGGACCTCGGCTCACTGCAAACTCCGCCTCCGGGACTCATGCCATTCTCCTGTCTCAGCCTCCCGAGTAGCTGGGACTGCAGGCGCCGCCACCTCGCCCGGCTAATTTTTGTATTTTTAGTAGAGACGGGGTTTCACCGTGTTAGCCAGGATGGTCTCAATCTCCTGACCCTCGTGATCCGCCTGCCTCAGCCTCCCAAAGTGCTGGGATTACAGGTATGAGCCACTGCGCTCTGCCTACACATTTTTCAACGGAAGTTTTTATTGTTACTGTATCTTGTGGCTAACCCACTCATCTGAATTTTCCACCAAATGCAAATAAAGACAATAACAAGCTAATAGTCCCGGCTAACATGAGGCAACTAACATAACTATCCTGCATACAATGAATCCTTTCTCTAGAATTTGGCCTTCAGGATTTCAACATGCAGAATTTTAATCTTTCAGGATTGTGATTTTGGGTGTTTTAGGTGTTATGGATTTTGATCGTCAGGGGTCTCAGCATTAGGGATTATGATGTTTGGGATTGCGCCTTTCGGGATTACAATCCTAACCCAGTGGAAAGAACAGATGAGTTCCATTGGTAAGTGGCTCTGGAGCTGATACATACTACAAAAAAATAGTAAAGCTGTATTTGATGAAAGAAAAATACCATAACCTGTATACCCTGGGTGCGCCAGACTTCACACACATTAGCTCATTTTAATCCATTGACTATAGTAGCCCTGAAAGTCAAGATGTGATTTTTGTGATATTATTGTTGTTGGTTTTTATCCTCAGGATGAAAGTACACATCATCCGTTAGATTTGTTATTTCAACTTTCACAAAATAAAGGTTATACTCTTTAATTACAGTAATAATCTCGTATCCTTACTTATTTTCTTCAAGTATCTGTTAAAAGGGCATAAATACTTGCTAAGCAAAGAGGAAAAAAGAAAAGAGAATTCACTAAAAATATACTTCCTGATAGTCTAACATGAAACTACTATATGAATATTTGTTCACAATTCTGAACATTTATTCATAATTAACATCTTTGCATAAAATATGAATATATTTCCATTTAAAATTAATTTCCCAAGTTTTTTGACAAATATTTACCAACACAGGCAAATCATCAGCACTGTCAAATTAAAAGTATTCCTATTTCTTAAATTTATAAATTAAGGACCAGGAAGGTTTCATAGGCAAAAGAAGTCATACATAAACCTGAGTTGTGCCTAAGGCCAATATCACCACTTACTTTGTAATCTACTACTTCTCTGCTGGTTTAATTTCCTTTTTAATTATACTCATACTAAGGCTACCTTGCTCAAATTCAAAGTTTCCTGAAAGAACACTATAAATAAAGAAACATTAAAATTCCCTTTGACTCTTCTTTCTCTGCAGCTGAGGAGATATGCAGGGATGGTTCCTTTCAGACAGCTGCTAAATTTATATTTATGTCCTTCCTGTATTTTGTCTCTTGGCTACCGAAATGCACTGTTCATATGTTTCCACATTCTTTGGGTAGAATCTGATGTAATTCCTGGCAGATGCTTTAAATGGGTTCCAGGCTGTTAGATTCTGGCACTAGGGGCTTTGGAGGAAGTCAAGCAGATCTTTCATAATAAGGGATGGTTGAAAGGTGCTTTATACACTTCACAATAGCTATGAAACTATACTGTGGCACATTCTTCTTAGCCTTGCTGTCTCAACAGTTCTCTTATCTGCAACAGAGCCTTCTACTGAACCTTTCTAATCCTGAGAGCATGCTAAAATCCTAGTAACCCAGTAATTACTGGCTGCTTGACAACAATTCAAGTGTGGCTGCCACCAAGTCACATAACTATGCATCAAAAACAGAATATTTTTGAAATAACGAGGTACATCTCATGCAGGACTTTTTTATTGTTTTACATGTTCCATGTATTTTGATTATTGTGTGTTATCCAATATTTTTTGCCTCACTTTAATTTTTATTTGATGTGAATTGGATAATTTTCTTTTTATCCCTTTTCTTTTCTAGCCAGTGAAATGTATTGTTCTCCAGAGAGTCCCTTCATGAAAATTATATTGGAAGTATAAAACATAAAGTAATTACAGTTTTTATGGATTTAGGAAACTTGCACAATAGAACATTATTATTTAACCTTCGGAAATAATTTACAAGTTGATATCTCTTACAGACTATAGAGCTATAAATAAACATTATATATTACCAAAATTCTACTGCTATCACCTACCATCCAAAAAAGAAAAAACAGGAGGCTGTATTGTTTTTGAAGATTCTTAGAATATTTTCAGACAGTGGATCTTAAGGATGATTTTTTAAAAAGTTTCTGGTGAGACAAACTGTTTAAGATCTCATTTTCATAAGAGTGACCTTGTTCAATTAACTAGAAACTAAGTGTTAAGTGATTGAGAACAATATATTATGGTCCCGTGTTTCCTCCTGAAGGATCAGTTTAGATTCTATTGTAAGAACAAGTTCATATGCATGAAATACTCAGCTTCCCAGAGATAGATGGCGAAATTGGGCAAGGTCTCAATATTTTCCTCTGAAAATTTATTTTCTTATCGGTAAAAAGACAATATATTGTGTAGGCCCACTATCTACAGACAATAATATCTACTGGAATAATTTAATCTCTTTGGCAACTACTGGCTTGTTAGCCCCAATTTCTCAATGTGGGGTTGGGGGGAAGTACCAAAACGTACCAAAACATGTCTATCTATAATCAAGAAAATACCTGAAAATTCTAATTGCCGGATGAATTGTGTAACTTCCTGTATAAGCTCCTCAGATGACAAAATGCTGCATAAATTCAATGTATTATAATGATGAGTTCATCTTACTGGAAAATACCTAGCTTAAAATCAAAAGATAAATTAACCTTTGCATGATAACCAAAATCAATAAAAATAAAATAATTTGTCTTCTAAATTTTAAATGACTCATATTTTTGACCTTTCCATTCTAACTATATTATCTTTAGTTCATCTGAGCATTTGTTATACAAAAATAACTTATTTCCAGAAATTTTTGATAGTCTAATATATCATTAAGTATCATGCATGCCTATCACCATATATACAGAAGACACATCTGTTCGGTTAGACAGGGACGAAATGAGTAGTGGTGAATTAAATGAGCTTTTGTCCAAGTCTTCAAGCACTTCAATTCTTTGTAGCTCATTTAGCGTTGCCACTAGACTCTAAACAGCTTATATCAAATACACATAATACTTTATTGACTATATATATTTATATGTCTGTCTTTACCATACCATAAAATTCTTGAGGACAGGACTTCTATATTATTTTTTGTTTTGTTTTGTCTCCAGGACCTAGAAGTATGGAATTGTAGTTACGCTCTTGATCTTTAGACTTGGGAAGCCCTGATTTCAAATTCTGATTCCGTCACTTACTAGTTGTGAAATAAGACGTATTGTTTAACATTTCTGAGCCTCTATTTTCTCATCTTTAAAAGGAGACACTAACATTGTCCTCATCTAGGTGAATGAATATTTAAATGAGATGCTGTCTGTGAAACCGTACCTTGCACATGATAAGTCTGCATCAATATGATAGTCGTTGCGACAGCAGCTGTAGCAGCATGTATTTGACACAGAATATGTGCACAATAAAAAGTTGCTAAATAAATTGGATAATAAGCATGATTTTTATATTTGGTTTATGTTGGCATTATGATCAATATTAGTATTTTGTTATGTTTAAATATATTATACTTACATAAATATAGTCTCTTACACATTTTATGGTCTCTGTGCCTTGAAAATGAACTACAATAAAATAGAAAGCTAGTTAGTTAAGATCCTAACACCCTGAACTCGTAATGGGTCCCCTATTGCTGTCAGATGGAGATACAGAAAGTAAAAGAAATGTTACTCCCATATCCCTTGACTCCAAGCCCCATTGTCATCTCCTGGTGAATTTGCCCAAATAACTCCTGACCATGAGGAACTCTTCTGCATAGATCTGGCACATTAAAGTGGCCTACATCATTAGTCTGTCCCCTAAACCCTACCTGGACTATTGGGGGAGGGAAACCTAAAATTTTATTCTGCATAGAGTTCTAAGACAGAAAAGCAATTCAAAGAGGAAATGTGAATTAAAAAAAGAATATTCCAAAAAGTTCAGATGATACAGTAGCAGAGTCATTAATTGCTTTGTTCCCTAAACTAGAAACCCTAAATCTGAGCACTGTGCATAATATCTTAGATTTTTTTTTGAAGTGCTGCTCTTTCTTGGGGTTGAAATAACAGGAAAGCTGCCTTGAACTCTCTCTAGATGATAGAGCACCAGAAGAAGACACAGAAATTCACATTTCTAATGGACAAATTTTACTAAAATTGACAGATGTTTACAAAACATTCAGAAAAACATATATTTTAAAATAATATGAAAAATATGTTTTGAAATAATATGAAATAACAGAAAGATACAAGAAAGGCATTCCAAATGTTTTTTTAAGAAAAAAAAAAACAGAAAAGAATTTTATCTACAATTCATCTACGATTTCATCTGCATGAATGGAGCTAAACTAAAGTCAGATCTATGGCACACATGCAATTAGAGCTCGAAACAAATAGCCATGGATAGAGAGAAAGAAAGAAGAGATTTCAAAGCATTTTACTTTACTTCTCTGTCAAAATTCAAGGCCAGCATCTAAGAAAGTAAAACAGTCACTTTTTTATTACAGTAAAGGAGAAGGGCATTTTCGAATATTGCCAGGACCCAGATAAAGCATCCCACATACACATATACATATACACATACACATACATATACATATAGAAAGTCTCTCTCTCTCTCCACACACACACACACACACACACACACACACACATTGAGAGAGTCTCACCTTGTCATCCAGGCTGGGGTGCAGTGGCACATTTTCAGCTCACTACAATCTCCACCTCCCAGATTGAAGCAGTTCTTGTGCTTCAGCTGGGATTACAGGTGTGCGCCGCCACACTGGCTAATTTTTGTATTTTTAGTAGAACCGGGTTTCACCATATTGGCCAGGCTAGTTTCAAACTCCTGACCTCAAGTGATCTGCCCATCTCGGACTCCCAAAGTGTTGGGATTACAGCCTTGAGCCACCACGCCAGGCCATTTTCCTAATTTATATATAAGAAATCCCCCTACCAAAAAACAACAACAAAAAAAAGAACACTTAAGAAGAGATAATCAAAAATGGCTATCTCTTTGGGAAAAGAGGTCAATCAAAAGATCTTCACCTCACATCATAGCCTTCACAAATTACATTATTAAAACTGAAATGATAAAATATAGAATTAAACACATATGAATATAAATCTAATTTTAAATGATGAATAAACATAAAAACTTAAAAACAATGGAAGACCATTCAAAGAAAAAAATAAAAATATTGTAATTGATATTATAAAAATGATTAATTTTAATATACGTAGCTTTATATAAATTGATAAGAAAATATTAAAACTCTTAATAAAGAAGTGGGAAAAGTACATGAAATAAAGACACACACACACACACACACAGAGGAAAATGCAAATAGCTAATAAACACCTGAATAAATAAAACTCACTGTGAATTTAAAATAACTATGAATGATAAACTTTGCTTCTCGGCACTAGAAAATGTGTCATGAGCTATCCTATTAAAAGAGAAAATTTAAAATGTATTTATTTTCATTTTTTTATTTTTATGCATACATAATAGTTCTATATATATATGAGGTACCTGTGATGCTTTGATATAGGCATACAATTTGTAATGATCAAATCAAGGCAACTGGGTTATCCAACATCTCAATAGCTTATTCCTTTGTGTTAGGAACAATCAAATTCCACTCTTTTAGTTAGTTTTAAATGTACATTAAGTTATTGTCAATTTTGGTCACCCTATTGTGCTACCAAATGCTACATCTTATTTATTCTCACTATTTTTGTACTCATTAATCATCTCCACTTTATCCCTCACTCGCTGCTACCCTTTGCAGACTCTGATAACTATCATTCTACTCTCTATCACCATGAGTTCAGGGTTGGTTGGTTTGTTTGAATTTTAGCTCTCATGTATGAGTGAGAACACGTGAAATTTGTTTTTCTGTACCTGGTTTAATTCAATTAACATAATGTCCTCCATTTCCATCAATGTTGCTGCAAATAACATGATTTCATTATTTTATTTTTATGGCAGAATAATATTCCATTGTGTATATGTACCACGTTTTCTTTATCCATTCATCGATTAATAGACACGTAGATTGGTTCCACATTTACCCATCTGACAAGGAACTAATAACCAGAATTTATAAGGAGCTCTACCAACTAAATGGAAAAACATATAATAATCCATTTTAGAAATGACCAAAATATCTGAATAGACATTTCTCAAAAAATGAGACATTTCTGAAAAGATAAGCCAAAAGTTAAATGAAAAAAAAAAAAAAAAGCTCTCAACATCATTAATTATCAGAGACATGCAAATCAAAACTGATTTGATATCAATGAGAATCATTTCACTCTGGTTAAAATGGCTTTTATCTGAAAGGCAGGCAATAGTGAATGCCAGCAAGGATGTGGAGAATGGGGAACCCTCACACACTGTTGGTAAGAATATAAATTAGTACAGCCACTATGGAGAACAATACAAATGTTCTGCAAAGAACTCAAAATAGAACCACCATATATACTATCCAGCAGTTCCATTGCTGGGTGTG
>NW_012107309.1:0-464 GCF_000951045.1 Mandrillus leucophaeus
TTCAATGGTCAGTAAGACTTTATGTTGCTGATCACTCCAAAATTTTTCTCTTGTTTTATTGTCCTCCAGTGGTATAATATTCTTTGATTTTCTTTAAACATATGAAACATAAGCAGCCTCCTTCCAGGTGTTTTACTCTGCCTGTAAAGCCTGCTCTTGAATATTCATACAGCAAACTCCCTCATCTCACTCAAGACTTTTACTTCATGAATTTTACTTGGCCGTTACTTTCAGAAATTAGCCAAGCAACTAGTTTGAAGGTTTGATTCTAAATATCTCTAATTCAATATTTACTGTTGTTAATCATAAGGAATGGAATTAGGACAGAATACATTTTAAACAATAGTGGACCCTCAAGCTAATGCTATTCATATTATCAAAAAAAGCCTCAGGAGAATTTAAAGGATCTAAAGAAAAATTTCCCTTTCCTTCCCTTCCCTTCCCTTCCCTTCCCTTCCCTTCCC
>NW_012107309.1:744-4079 GCF_000951045.1 Mandrillus leucophaeus
GCCGTTCACATTAGGCTGTGTGTTATGGCCCAAAATATTTGTCATTCTGTCAGGCCAGTTGCATTTCCATACTAAGGGTAAAACCATACCCAAAAATGACAGAAATTTTGCTGGAGAAATTTAGAAAAATATGTCTGCTTAACAAATGATGCAGTGGTTTGTCTCTAAATAGTAATATAATTCATACCAAGAAATGAACTAAGAAAAAGCTTCTGAAAGTGTGGAGGTAACAACAAACGTGCCATCCAATACTCCCATAATTTATTTACACTAATAATAAAATGAAAGCAGTTGCCCAGGTAAATATCTCAGAAGAGTAACCAAAACTCATTAACCTCCAACCCAAGTATGCTCCTTCATTGAGGATGGAACACTCCTATCTAGTTCAGGAAAAGAAGAAAAAATATCAGGCTGGTTGTCTAGCATTAGCCACAGAAGACTTGTGTTGAAAAAAATAATTATAAGACTGTAGCAAAACTTGCATGAAATCATTCAAAGAAAAATAATAAACTATCTTCTGACATGAGTAGCTAGCATATATCCTAAGACTAAGCCTGATTTTAACGTAGAGTGAGAACTAAAGGCAACTTTATGTCTTGCAAGTTTTGGCATTTTTTTTTTCTCATTTTCAAGCACAGAAATTGTCTATTTTAAATATATATATAAAATATGAATTGTATTCTACTCCCTCTAAAGAATATGAATTTATTCATAGAAGCATTGATGACATCTTTGACAGGGCTAGATGTTTCAGCTTCTAGCATAAAAGAAAAATCCTGAGAGAGAAACAGTGACCGTTGCCTACCCCAGCCCACTAATTGTGTTTTTCAGAGGCACTCTTTAACTTTGATATCACCTGGGACAATCCTGTTTTTGAATAATGACTCTGTCTCTCTCATTTTTATGTTCTAAAATCCCACTCTGTGTGTGCACTTAAAATATCTATGCCCTTTGTTTTCAATGAACAGTGAAGAATTCATCTGGGTTCACCACAATGCTTAACAATTCATTTGGTTTGCCTTTCAAAGATGAGGTGATGTATACACTTTGTACTGACAACAGTATTAGAGGATCCAACCTAATGAATGAATTTTCAGCGGCAGGTAAGGATTACTATGATCCAAAGCCCATCTATTGGGCTGCAGCCCTCATGTACAGCTGTCAGGAAATTTTCCAAACCATAGCATACTTATCTTGTGAAAAAACAGAAAACCCTTCTGAAATATTTATCTGTATAATACATTCTAGAATACATTATGTTCCAGTTATTTTACCTTTCTGTCATATAATTTAGGGATCTTTAGCAAGAATAATAAGAAGAGATGCACAGAGAACAAAAAGAAAAGCTGAGGTAAATGGAAACAAATGGTGGAATTTGTAGATCGTTGCTTTTGCAAGGTAATTTGAAAGAAATAAGGGAAGCTGAGCAAAACAAACTCAGACGATGAATATGTTCTTGTACCCTGAAGAAGAGGAGATTGAGAACTGCTGAAGAGAGACTGAGTGGAGTCATTCATCCATTCATCTATTTGTCCTCCCAGAAATGCTTATTATAATTCTCTTATGAGTCAGGCACCTATTAAACACTGAAGATGAGTAGATAAATCTGAGTACTATAATCTCTAACCTCATGGAGTTTAGACTAGTTAAAATACATGGACATCACATAAATAATTAAACAAATAGTAATATAAATGCAATTGTAACCAAGTGATTCAGTCCCAAGCATTTCCAGCATGTGCTGATGCACTCTGAGATAGAGTTATCTTTGATGGGGCTGGTATAACAGTCCATGTTTGAGAGACTAATTGGGATAGCTACCTTATGCTCACATGTGATTTCCCTCTGGTGCAACTTTGCTGATAGATTAGTTTGTTAGGCATTTCGACACTGAATATTCACATTTATTCATTTCTTTCTGAACTGAATTCATTCATTTCTTTCCAAACTACAGAGTGAAAATTTTTAGAGCTACCACAAAAGAAGAGGATTGAAAACCCTCTACATTATACTGAAGAATAATAACTAATTATATTTTTAATTCCTAGTCTTCATTAAGGCTAGCACCAGTCTAGTAATTTTGTGACATTCTTTAAAATCTAGCATTAAAATCTTTTTCCACAGAATTATATTGATTTAATGAACCGATGCTCCAATATTTAAGTGTATTCAATTTGATTTCAATTATTCTGAGAGTCAAAAATTTATCACCAAGTTAAATTATATTATGTATGAGAAACAGAGAAAGATTAGATAAATTTGTAAAGCATAAAATGATCACTATTCTAATTTAAAAGTGATCTTCTACTAGTGACAAAACTAAAACAAAAGGGAGCATTTCTAGGTTGTATTGGAAACCCACGTGGAGGGAAACATTCGTTTTTAAATGGAACTGTGTTTATTATGAAGGTGACTCCTGTCTATGAAGACTTTTACCTGGAAATTCTCATATGTAAGTGGTAGGATTTCTGGAGTGTTCAGCTAGCATAACATTTTTAATAATGTTCAAAACTGTGTAAAGGAGCCTATAACTGCTAGAGTGAGTGAGCTGAGCCAAAGCTGAACAGCTCTGGATTTCATTGCCAAACAGTTGTAGAGAGATGACAAGCACTGAATTTATAAGTGACTCTTTGCCATGATAGTGCTATTTGGCTGGTTATCTATTATAAAATTATGTTTCAAAATAAGTTTATTTTGAACAAATGATGACATGAAATAATAATAAACATCATACATTTGAACAAAATAAAATAAATTAAATAATACATAATTTAAAAAGAAAAAGATTGTCTAATATTAGAAATCACCTTTTAAGTCTCAACTTTATGTGTAAAAAGGGGACAAAATCTGTCCTGTTTGGAGCCTTATGTTTTCAACTACTGTATACCTCCCCTTACTCCAGACATAATAATGACCATTACTGAGCGCCTACTATGTGCCAGATCATTTCTATGTTTCATATACTGATACGTTAAATACTTATAGAAATCCTAGGGAGTGCATACTATTATTGTCTCCATTTTGTAGATGAGAGGACTGCATTATAGAGAGGTGAATAACTGGGGCAAGGTTGTACAACTGCCAAGAAGCCACTGAATGCTTATGTACCTGTGCTTTCCGGCTCTAGAAGCTGTATTTTTAGCTACCCTTCTAGTCTGAATATCTTCTCATTGCCATACCTTTACCAATGGATTTATCCCTGAATCTGTCTCTAGGTACTGCATGGACACATTTCAAGTTTCAATTCAGATGTAATATCTCCCATGAATTTTCTTACATTTTTCCCACTCTTAACTGGGTAAGAAACCACGCATATGTGCCACTGCAGAACTCAG
>NW_012107310.1:0-2444 GCF_000951045.1 Mandrillus leucophaeus
TTCTCAGCAAACTAACACAGGAACAGAAAACCAAACACTGCATGTTCTCACTCATAAGTGGGAATTGAACAATGAGAACACATTAACACAGGGAGAGGAACATCACACACTGGGGCCTGTCGGTGGGTGGGGAGCAAGGGGAGAGACAGCATTAGGACAAGTACCTAATGTAGACAACAGGTTGATAGGTGCAACAAACCACCATGGCACATGTATACCTATTTCACAAACCTGCATGGTCTGCACATGTATCCAAGAACTTAAAGTATAATTTAAAAAAATAATAATGTATAGCTCAATGTAAAGCCATCTGGGCCTGGGCTTTCTTTGTGGGAAGGTTTTTAATTACTAATTTAATATTTTCCCTTGTTATAGGTCTACTAAAATTGTCAACTTCTTGAGTCAGTTTTTGCAGTCTGCGTCTTTCAGGAAATTTGTTTCACTAATGTTATCTAATTTGTTTGCATACAATTTTTCATGATATTCTTTTATAATTCATTTTTATTTCTATAAGGTCAGTAGTAATGTCATCTTTTTTGTTTCTGATTCCATCAATTTAAGTCTTCTCTTTTTAAAAATTCTGATCAATCTAGCTAAAGTTTTGTCAATTTTGTAGATCCTTTCAAAGAATTAGGGTTTGGTTTCATTTATTTTCTCTATTGATTTTCTTTTTTATATTTTATTAATTTCTATTCTAATTCTTAGTATTTCCTACCGATACGGTTTGGATATTTGTCCCCTCCAAATTTCATGTTGAAATGTGACCCCAGTGTTGGAGGTGGGACCTAGTGGGAGGTGTTTGGGCCATGGGGTCAGATCCTTCATGAATGGATTGATGCCCTCCCTGTGGTAGTGAGTCACCAGGAGATCTGATGGTTAAACAGACTCTGGGACCTCCCTCCTCTCTCTCTTGCTCTCTCTCACCATGGGACATGCCTGTTTCCTCTTTGCGTCCTCCATAATTGTAAGCTGCCTGAGGTGCTCACCAGAAGGCATGCTTGTGTCATGCAGTCAAATAAAATCTTTTCTTAAAAAATTTATTGCGGCACTGTTCACAATAGCAAAGACTTGGAATCAACCCAAATGTCCATCAGTGACAGACTGGATTAAGAAAATGTGGCACATATACACCATGGAATACTATGTAGCCATAAAAAGGATGAGTTTGTGTCCTTTGTAGGGACATGGATGCAGCTGGAAACCATCATTCTCAGCAAACTATCGCAAGAACAGAAAACCAAACACCGCATGTTCTCACTCATAGGTGGGAACTGAACAATGAGATCACTTGGACTCGGGAAGGGGAACATCACACACCGGGGCCCATCATGGGGAGGGGGGAGGAGGGGAGGGATTGCACTGGGAGTTGTACCTGATGTAAATGACGAGTTGATGGGTGCTGACGAGTTGATGGGTGCAGCACACCAATATGGCACAAGTATACATATGTAACAAACCTGCATGTTATGCGTATGTACCCTAGAACTTAAAGTATAATAATAAAAAATAAAAAATAAAATAAAAAAAAATTACCCATCCTCAGGTATTCTGTAGAGCATTGCAAAATGGACTAACATGCTTTAGGTTTAGCTAGCTCTTCTTTTTTCAGCATCTTAAAATGTAAGTTTAGGTTATTGATTTGATAACGTTTTTCTTAATGTAGACATTTGCAGCTCTATGTTTCCCTGTGTTATGTGACACTGCTTTTACTGTGTCATATAACTTTTGATATGCTTTGCCTTCTTTTTCATTCATCTCAAAGTGTTTCCTAATTTTTCTTTTGATTAACTTTTTGACCCATTGACTATTATAATAGCAGTACTCCCCAAACTAATCTATAGATTCAATTCATTCCCAATTAAAATCCCAATAGCCTATTTTGCGGAAATAATAAGCTAATTCTTAAATTCATTTGGAACTGCAAGGGACTAGAACAATCAAAATAATCTTGAAAAAGGAGAATAAAGTAGGAGAAGTCACACTTTCTGATTTCCAAACTTACTACAAATCAAGAGTAACTAAGACAACGTGATACTGGCACAATGATATACATATTTATCAATGCAATAGAATTGAGAGTAGAAATAAACTCATATACCTATGGTCAACTAACTTTCAACAAAGGTCTTAAGATTATCCCATAGGAGAAGAATAGTCTTTTCAACAAATGTTGTTGGGACAACTGAATATTCATATGCAAAAACAATTTTTAAGAATCTATGATTAACTTTAAAGGTAGAAAAAATGTTGGGCTAGAGGTCAGAAGATTTAAAATTTAGCCTTAGAACTGCCAGTAAATAAGAGTGTAACTTTGGAACAATTATTGTACCTCTTTAGGCCTCTACGAGGGTTTTGGAGCAGGTCACATGGCTGCTCAGGTCCTATCCACATCCAACCTCTTCTTAGCCTGTGATGACTGTATCTCATGAGCTGTGATGATGCAG
>NW_012107311.1:0-2713 GCF_000951045.1 Mandrillus leucophaeus
TACGACAATTATGCAAATAGCAGTGTTGAGTCAATTACATGGAAAAGTGGGTGTACTGAAAGGCAAAAAGGGTTTGGCAAAACTTAAGCTTCCCTTCTTAACAATGAAGAGTTTAAATTCAAAGACATTTTTGGCAAACATGAGGGCATAGGTGGCTCTTGCTTTCTCCCTAGGTGTTATTAGCACCAGAGGGCTCCTAGTCCTTTGTTTTCAGCTTTTAATAACCCAAGTGCTTTCTAATGGTATTTTAAGTGAGTTTCTAAAATGTTCAGAATTCATTTCTCCATACTGAGCTCCACACAGATGATTCTCAGCAAGCAAATAAAAATAAGAATCTAAAAAGATTTCTTCTCTGATCAAATGGTGAAGAAATCCATTCCTTTTAGACTGTTCCATACTTGAAAAGGTTAGTGTGGCCTTTGGAAAATATCAGCCTGTGCATTCCATACACTGTTAATGATTCCCAGGATGTGCTGACACTTTCGAGGACATCTTAACCTTTTTAAAATGGGGCCTCCATTGTCTTACCTTAACAAGCAGTTTGCTCACCTTGTGTCTTACAAAGGCCACCATGGTGGAAAATACATATGAGATGAAAAGCTGCATGGAGGAGTGGTGTAACAGGAGGAGGAGGATGGAGCACCAATTACATAAAACACAGCCTGCAGAGCACCTCCCCCACCCGTCTCTGTCCCCAACCCAGTAATGATAGTAATGACAGCTGCTCCTTTAAACGGTACCTGATGATTACTTCTCCTCTCGGTATCTTCCTGGAGGTCCTCCTCCAAATTGTAGCTGTATGAAGGTAACTCAAATACATTTATGAGTCTCGTAGTCACCAAACTTCAGGTTCACCAAGTGGTCCCTGTGGTTTAGAGAACCAGATTGATAAGAAATCTGCTATAAATATTTTAGGCCATGGCTGTAACTCCAGCACTTTGAGAGGCCGAGGCGGGCAGATCACCTGAGGTCAGGAGTTTGAGACCAGCCTGGCCAACATGGCAAAACCCCATCTCTACTAAAAATACAAAAATTAGCTGGGTGAGGTGGCAGGTGCCTGTAATCCCAGCTACTCAGGAGGCTGAGGCAGGAGAATTGCTTGGACCTGGGAGTTGGAGGTTGCAGTGAGCTGAGATTGCGACACTGCACTCCAGCCTGGGTGACAGAGGAAGACTTTGTCTGGGGTGGAGGGGGGAAGAAATTTGCTATAAACATTTTACTTTCCTGTTTTGATGCCTCACATATTCTGGGGGCCAGAACTCTGAGCTGTCTGGAGTACCCTTTCAAATTCTTGAGCCTATTAATCCCTTATAAATCTCTACATATGTTTCAGGCTCGTCAAGTGAAGCAGTGGACCACACATTTTTGAGCACAGCTCCAGGGTCCCCTATGTGGAGTTAGCTGGCCCCTCTTCCAGATTCCCATAGTGCTTTTTCCCCCAGCAGTTTAAAACATTTATTGAGCATCTGCCATATGCAACACTTTGTACTGGGTTCTTGGGTTACAGATGTGGCGTTACATAGTCCTTCCCTTCAAGGAGCTCAAGACCTAGTGGGTTGCACTTCTGTGGGGTTTCTGTAAACTTAAAATAGTTAATATGAGACCTTTTTCATGTGTAATTTAAAATCTATCTGTAAACATGAGGGAGTCTCAGGGTCCTGGCAACAGGGTACCTTAAGGTTGCTAGGGCAGGAGGTACCTGTGCCCACAAAAGGGAAGGCTGGAAGGCCATTATGAAGATGGAAAAGGCCATTTTGGAGATTCTTGGACTCTCTGCCTCCCAGGTAGAGGGGTGCTGCTGTGAGAAGCAACAGCTCTCCTCTCCTCCCATAGTCCTTTGCACACATTTCAACACAGGTTCAACATATCTCATAGGAGTGTCCACTCGCATATCTGTCCTGGCCAAAGGCCAGTGAATTAATTGCTTTAAGGAAGCAGCTGGGCTTATCTGTATCCCAGAACCTTTTTATTTTCTGTATCCTCTTTAACAGCTAGCATACCAAATGGCAGATTCTAAGGCTTTCCTATTGCTTCCAGATGAACAAATAAATAAAGGCAAGTGAGTCTAGGTTGGTTAGTGGCAAGACTTGATTATAAGTCAAGGAATTTGAACATAGTTGGACATAATTTTTCATGAGAGGAGTCAGAATAAATAAAGCCTCTAACAGGAAATGTATATTCATTTGTGTGTCCTACAGAATTAAAAATTCCAGCTTCCAGTGTAAAACCAGAATTTATTTTTTGAGATGGAGTCTCACTCTGTTGCCCAGGCTGGAGCGCAGTGGCACGATCTCGGCTCACTGCAAGCTCCGCCTCCCAGGTTCACGCTATTCTCCTGCCTCAGCCTCCAGAGTAGCTGGGACTACAGGTGCCCACCACCACGCCCAGCTAATTTTTTTGTATTTTTTCAGTAGAGATGGGGTTTCACCGTGTTAGCCAGGATGGTCTCGATCTCCTGACCTCATGATCTGCCCACTTCGGCCTCCCAAAGTGCTGGTGTTACAGGCATGAGCCACTGCACCTGGCCCGAAAACAAGATATTAAAAACTCCTTTGAACAATCTGTTTGTGGGAAATGAGGAGTCATTTAGGATTCATCAGAGCGAAGAGGTTTACTTGAACCTTGAGGTGGAGAGAAATGACATTATAAATCCATTTTAAAATGAAAGGCCAAAAACACCTAGAAAGCATTTTGCAGTACAAGAGAAAAGCAA
>NW_012107311.1:6928-7345 GCF_000951045.1 Mandrillus leucophaeus
TTCTTTTTTGCTGACTCAAACTTGAATGTAGAAAAAGTGGTTCTGGATTTCAATACCGTGAGCTGAAAAATTCAGTTGTAAATGACAAGTCAAGTATGAGGAACATACCACCTTCCATCGCTATTTAAAAAAAAAAAACCATTAAAAAGTGGGCAAAAGACATGAATAGTCATTTTTCAAGAAGACATACAAATGACCAACAAGCATATAATACAATACTCAACATCATTACTCATCAGAGAAATGCAAATTAAAACCACAATGAGATACCTTACACCAGTCAGAACGGTTATTATTAAAAAGTCAAGGCCGGGTGCGGTGGCTCAAGCCTGTAATCCCAGCACTTTGGGAGGCCAAGACGGGCGGATCACGAGGTCAGGAGATCGAGACCATCCTGGTTAACCCGGTGAAACCCGG
>NW_012107312.1:0-1118 GCF_000951045.1 Mandrillus leucophaeus
GGATTACAGGTGTGAGTCACTGCTCCTGGCTGGTGTATGGCCTCTCCATAGTTTTCTTCAGCTCACACAGGGTCTTTGCCTCTGTCAGGACTCCCCTAGCAATGAGAATTTTCCCCATCGTCCCATCAATATTGCACATTCTTAGATCATTGCCCCTGATAAGCCCCAGACTTCCTTGAGGACAAAGTTTCAGTTAGAGCCTCCCCCATGAGTTTGCGCCTTATTAAACCAGAAGGTGAGAACATGTAGCCTGTGATTTGCTGCTTCTGCGTGACAGCCAGCAAATGTCGGCAGCCCTGTGGTCTCAAGTGTCACGAAAAACTAAGTCAGTGCCTTCAGAGTGAGGAGTAGATATATAGGTCTGTTTCTTGATACTGAGAATGAAAGAAAAAGCCTTTCATTTAAGGGCACCCTCTTCCCTCTTTGTAGCACAGGCCAAAGTGTGTATGCATCGCCCACTGCTTGAGACCTGGGGGGGCGGGATTTTCCATCCAGAGATACAGGTGTGTTTCCAAGGACAACTTTCGAATATATTAAAGCTTGAATACTCCTCCCAAGTCAGTGTTTGCTGAGGCCCAACTGTGCATAGAACACAATGCTGCATCCTCTGGGAGAGATGCAAAGATACCGTTTGCGTATTTCTTTTTTCTTTTTTTTTTTGAGATGGAGTCTCACTCTGTTGCCAGGCTGGAGTACAGTGGTGTGATCTCAGCTCACTGCAACCTCTGCCTCCTAGGTTCAAGCAATTCTTTTGCCACAGCCTCCCAAGTAGCTGGGACTCCAGGTATGCACTACCACGCCCAGCTAATTTTTGTATTTTTAGTAGAGACGGGGTTTCACCATGTTGGCCAGGATGGTCTCAATCTCTTGACCTCATGATCCACCCACCCCGGCCTCTCAAAGTGCTGGGATTGCAGGCATGAGCCACCACACCTGGCCTTTTGTTGTTGTTGTTGTTGTTGTTGTTTTTGAGCCAGACTCTCACTCTGTTGCCCAGGCTGCAGTGCAGTGGTGCAATCTCAGGTCACAGCAACGTCTGCCTCCTGGGTTCAAGCGATTCTCATGTCTCAGCCTCCCAAGTAGCTGGGATCACAGGCACCTGCCACCATGCCCAGCTA
>NW_012107313.1:0-1704 GCF_000951045.1 Mandrillus leucophaeus
TCTCATTGAAAATAGTTGCAGAAAAACAGTTGGGAAGTAGAAGTCCCTGTCAAGAAAATCAAAATAAAGCTATATGGTCAGAAGACCTGGAGTTAAGTTAGAAGAATTTTGAAGAAACAGAAAAGTAGCTGCATCTCTATGTTAACAACTATAGTTCCACAAAAGTCATCAAATAAAGTTTATTTCTATTTCATTCATTGTTTCTTCAAAATCCCACCACATTTATCAAAATTCAACTTTCTAACCTTCCAGTCTCTGGATAAAACGTATTCATTGGATTATCATTTTTAAAAACTAGGTTGCTATGACACAGTTTTCAAGTAAATTTATTTTTTCAATGACTTGTTCCCACATCTTAAATTGAATTTTGTGTACCATCTGCTACTGGAAGAACCTGACTGTAACCTCTATTTATTGATAAGGTATGTTCTTCAATGATTAGAGGAAAGGCACTGTGTGTGTCTGTGTGTTTAGGCATTATTCTGATGACTATATTGAAGCAGATCCATTTCACATAAACAATGTAGAATAAAAAATAAGCCCATGTTGGCCATGCGCGGTGGCTCACACCTATAATCCCAACACTTTGGGAGGCCGAGGTAGGCAGATCACAAGGTCAAGAGATCAAGACCATCCTGGCTAACATGGTGAAACCCCATCTCTACTAAAAATACAAAAATTAGCTGGGTGTGGTGGTGCACACCTGTAGTCCCAGCTACTCAGGAGGCTGAGGCAGGAGAATCTCTTGATCCCAGGAGGCAGAGGTTGCAGTGAGCCAAGATCACACCACTGCACTCCAGCCTGGTGACAGAGTGAGACTCCATCTCAAACAAACAAAAAAAAATAGCCCATATTGAAAACAATTTTTAACTTTCAGTAATGGGAAGGAGTAACAAGTTTTCTAAAAATCTAAAAATTACCATTTCTATTTTTGCACCAAAGACTTGGCAATGATTACCTGCAAAAGCTAAGCAGGAACTGCTGTGCTATAAATACATTTCATCACTTGACAATGCTAAGGAGTAGACACTTTACATTATTTTTTCTTTTAACCTTCTATCTTTCATTTGCATACTTTCTCTATTTTATTTAAAAATCTATTTCTTTAAAAGGGGTTTTATTTTTCCACAGTCATATTCAGTTCTCCACCCATGCCTCTTCCCTATTATAATGCCCAGAATAAGTTCAGGTATTACCAAGCAATCTGCTGAGTCAGCTTTCTGGTGAGTGGTTGGTTGATAACTACCAATTGGGTTCTGGGATTTTTCTTAGACCCTATTATTATGTTATAATTTTCAGAGTAGGCAACTTCAAAAATTAAGCAGAAGATGGAATCCACACAATGATCTCTTAGATGATCACATTCGAGTCTGTGATACTATCAAGAATCTACTAACATTTGAAAGAAGTGTGACATAGCAAAGTCATGTCAAGGCAGGAAGTAAGAGGTGCCGCGGAAGAGCGGCGGGTATCAAGGCAGGAAGTAAGAGGTGCGGCGGAAGAGTGGCTGGTATCAAGGCAGGAAGTAAGAGGTGCGGCGGAAGAGCAGCCGGTATCAAGGCAGGAAGTAAGAGGTGCCGCGGAAGAGCGGCGGGTATCAAGGCAGGAAGTAAGAGGTGCGGCGGAAGAGCGGCGGGTATCAAGGCAGGAAGTAAGAGGTGCGGCGGAAGAGTGGCTGGTATCAAGGCAGGAAGTAAGAGGTGC
>NW_012107313.1:2890-3610 GCF_000951045.1 Mandrillus leucophaeus
ACCTCAAATGATCCACCCACCTCAGCCTCCCAAAGTGCTGGGATTACAGGTGTGAGCCACTGTGCCTAGCACAAAAATGCTTTAACGTGTTGTAATAATGAAATAAAGGGACTTCATAACCATCATCTACTTGATAAACATTAATTAAATACCTACTATCTATGTCAGACAAAATGTGCAGCATTAAAAAAATAAACAGAAGACAGACACAACTCCCACTCTTATGGTGTGTATAATCTAGTTTAAAGTCTAATAACACATACAAAATGATTTCTGCATTTCTCAGTACACAGTAAGCAGTTATTAACTGTCACATGTAATTATTCATATTGCCAATAATGATGTAATAACATCTCCCTTATAGCAAATAGTCCTAGATATCAGTGGAAGAATCACAAAGGGAAGATGAGAGAATATGAGTATACACACAAACATATACATATACATACGTGTGTGTGTATATATGTATATATGCATGTGAGTGTATATATACATACTTGGCAATTATATTTTAGTTCTGATTTATCCTCTTTTTTAATTAAATTTGTATATGTATGCCCATACACACACACACACATATACAGACATACATACAGATATCGATTAATACATATAGAAGATTGACAAAAAATAGACAATGTGGCCAGTGCCCCTGGTGTGATCTGGTGCACACAGTCTATGTGACCAAACTCAGTTGCACTGGCTGTTGGTGTGGATGTA
>NW_012107314.1:0-1209 GCF_000951045.1 Mandrillus leucophaeus
AGGGCTGGAGTGCAGTGGTGCGATCTCGGCTCACTGCAACCTCCGCCTCCTGTATTCAAGCGATTCTCCTGCCTCAGCCTCCTGAGTAGCTGGGATTACACGTGCCTGCCATTATGCCCAGTTAATTTTTTTAAGTAGAGGGGTTTCACCGTGTTGGCCAGGCTGCTCTTGAACTCCTGACCTGGTGATTCGCCCACCTCGGCCTGCCAAAGTGCTGGGATTACAGGCGTGAGCCACCGCACCCAGCCAGGCAACTTTTAAACCCAGGCAACTTCTGTTCTTGTCTTTGGCCACTCTGGGCTCCCTGCTTCGAAGTCTCAAAATGTCAAGTCAGGGAGGGTCCTTGGAGATTATCTTTCTACGTCCTCATTTCAAAGACAGGCAGGAGCTCAGAGATGTGAAGGGATTTGCCCAAGGACACGCAGCTTGTCAGTGATTACATCAGATATTGCTCATGGTCCTCCACTTCTGGTCCCCACCTCCCCCTCTCCCAGAGATCCAAGGGATTAGAAGCTCTGATATTTTATCAGGGCATTTGCTGCCTGGAATTAAGACATTTCCCAGCCTCCCTTACACATAGGTGTGGCCATGTGACTAATTTTTGGCCTTAATGTAAGGAGTGTGTTTGACTTCATAAAGAGTCCTTAAAGGGAAAGGCACACTCTACTCCCTTCTCATTTCTGGGAATGTAGATTAAATGGCAGGAGTTTCAGCAACCATTTTGAACACGAAGTGATCTCAGAAATGAAAACTATTCATGTGGCTGGGTGCAGTGGCTCACGCCTGTAATCCCAGCACTTTGGGAGGCCAAGGTGGGTGGATCACCAGGTCAGGAGATCGAGACCATCCTGGTTAACACGGTGAAACTCCGTCTCTACTACAAATACAAAAAATTAGCCGGGTATGGTGGTGGGCACAGCTACTCAGGAGGCTGAGGCAGGAGAATGGTGTGAACCCGGGAGGCGGAGGTTGCAGTGGGCCGAGATCCCACCACTGCACTCCAGCCTGGGCCACAGAGCGAGACTTCGACTCAAAAAAAAAAAAAAACTATTCATATGGGCTGAACGCAGTGGCTCATGCCTGTAATCCCAACACTTTGGGAAGCCAAGGCAGGAGAATTGCTTGAGTCCAGGCATTCAAGATCCCCACCTGGGAAACCAAGGCAGACCTCCATCTCTACAAAAAGCACGAAAATGAGCCGGGCATGGT
>NW_012107314.1:2409-3907 GCF_000951045.1 Mandrillus leucophaeus
CACCACGCTCAGCTAATTTTTTTGTATTTTTAGTAGAGACGGGGTTTCACCATGTTGGTCAGGCTGGTCTCAAACTCCTGACCTCAAGCAATTCACTCACCTCGGCCTCCCAAAGTACTGGGACAACAGGTGTGAGCCACCGCGCCCGGCCAATATCTTGACAATGAGAGAAAAATAAGCTTCCATCGAGTCTGAGCTGTCCTTTTCTCGGGTTTTCTACTGGGTCTGCTTGACTCTGAGTCTAGCACTTTTCTTGCTTTTCCAGCGTTTCTTCTCTGAGGAGGTGCAGTGAGGAACAGAGAGGTCATGGTTCAGAGTAGGCCCTGGGGTTTATGATTTGACATTTTATGTAGGGTGCAGGGACCCCAAATGATTTCTATCTTTATTTTATTATTTATTTATCTTTTGGGACGAGTTCTGCTCTGTCACTCAGCCTGGAGTATAGTGGCTCCATCCTGAGTCACTGCAACCTCTGCCTCCTGGGTTCAAGTGATTCTCCTGCCTCAGCCTCCTGAGTAGCTGGGATTATAGGGGTGTGCAATCACGCCCAGGTAATTTTTGTATTTTTAGTAGAGACAAGGTTTCACCATGTTGGTCACGCTGGTCTCGAACTCCTGACCTCGTGATCTGCCTGCCTTGGCCTCCCAAAGTGCTGCGATTACAGGCGTGAGCCATAGCGCCCAGCTATTATTTTATTTTATTTTATTTTATTTTATTTTAGAGACGGAGTTTCGCTCTTGTTGCCCAGGCTGGAGTGCAATGGCATGATCTTGGCTCACCACAACATCTGCCTCCCGGGTTCAAGTGATTCTCCTGCCTCAGCCTCCTGAGTAGCTGGAATTACAGGCATGTGCCACCACGCCTGGCTAATTTTGTATTTTTATTAGAGACAGGGTTTCTCCATGTTGGTCAGGCTGGTCTCGAACTCCTGACCTCAGGTAATCTGACCACCTTGGCCTCCCAAAGTGCTGGGATTACAGACTTGAGCCACTGCACCCAGCCTTTATTTTTAATTTATTATATATTTTTTAGACAGGGTGTTGCTCCATTGTCCAGGCTGGAGTGCAGTGGTGTGATCACAGATCACTGCAGACTTCACCTCCAGAACTCAAATGATCCTCCCATCTCAGCCTCCTGAGTAGCTGGGACTCTGCCGTTGCACCTGGCCCAAAAATGATTTTTAGTCATTAACCCCATTTTCTTTCTTTGTTTTATTTTTGTTTTTTTGAGACAGGGTCTCGCTCTCTCACCTAGGTTGTAGTCCAATGGTGTGATCTCCATTCACTGCAGCCTCGACCTCCTGGGTTCAAGTGATCCTCCCACCTCAGCCTCTGGAGTAGCTGAGACTACAGGTGCACACCACCACCCCCAGCTAATTTTTTTTTTTTTTTTAATAGAGATGGTTTCGGCCGGGTGCGGTGGCTCAAGCCTGTAATCCCAGCACTTTGGGAGGCCGAGACGGGTGGATCATGAGGTCAGGAGATCGAGACCATCCTGG
>NW_012107315.1:0-996 GCF_000951045.1 Mandrillus leucophaeus
GCATCCTGGCTGGAATTTAGGCTATGTGTAAGAAAGATATGACAAATAAAACCAAGGAAGCAGGATTGGGCCACACCTAAATCCTGTATATACGCATGTATATACAACTGTATATACAATGCTATATATATATAAAATTATATATAATAAGCAAGATATATTATACATAGTATATTTAGAATATATTTATTAAGTATATACTATGTGCCAGACATGTTCAAGCTCTGGGAATATTTCAGTGAATTAATAAAAGTCTCAATTATCGAAGAGCTTACATTTTGAACAAAAAACAGTTATTTCCAAATGTCTAGGCACCGCAGGAAAGGGCTAACCGTCAGCATCATTCACTACTTATTCACAGTATAGTTGTACAATTATTGTTTCCTCTCATCAGGCCCTCAAAGCCACTGATTATAATACTTTCTCCCAACTTATCACCCTACAAGTTTGCTAGTAAAATTCAAAGATGACCAGGAGCTATTTGCAGGATAATACAGGCTATGAAAGTATTACTCCAGAATATAATCAGTTTTTTCTCCAATCCAATTGCATCATCTATTAAAAGAGCTAACATAATAAAAAGGTATATCCTGATGCCCAGAATTTACAGCGTAACAAAGACTAAGAAAGCAGGTATCTTAGAGGTAACTTAGCATATTAATGACATGTGCAGTACAAATAAAACCACATTGAATGTACAGATATTTTTCTGGACATTGAATAAGAGAAATAATCAAACGAATTAATGTCTTTCCAAGTTAAAAATCTCTACAAGTGTTCCAACTTTAAGGAACCACCTTCGTTCTATTCTAATTTTCTATTATAATTTCTCAATGCTCCCAACACAAACTATTTTCCCTGGAACATCCCCATAAATTATTTATTTATTTATTTATTTATTTATTTATTTATGAAGATGCAGTTTCGCTCTTGTCGCCCAGGCTGGAGTGCAGTGGCTCCATCTCGGCTCACTATTTTCCCTGGAACATCCCCATA
>NW_012107315.1:5196-5695 GCF_000951045.1 Mandrillus leucophaeus
GGAAGAAATACATCAAAAGTTCCCTATAATTATGAGAAGTCTGTGTCTAATACATTTTACATATTTATATACTATTTTTAATGTAGTTCATTATTTAAAACATAATGAGAGCTTGGGTTTCATGTCAAAGGCTGAAGTTAATTCAGTTAATGCCATTTTTTTTATGTTGGATGTAAGCTACTCTTCCACCCCAAGAATCATAATAATAGCTATCTGTACCACTCTAAAACACTTTCTTAAATTTCATATTCTTCATCTGGCTACAATTATCACATGGCATTAACCATAGAGCTCTCAATCGCAAAATCTTCCATCAGTTCTGTCACACACAAATTCTCTTTTCTACTACAGCTGTCTGGAAAGTTATTTACTGGCTTGAATGATTAAAAAAAAAAAAATCAAACTCGGCAGGGCGTGGTGGCTCACGCCTGTAATCCCAGCTCTTTGGGAGGCCGAGGTGGGCAGATCACCTGAGGTCGGGAGTTCGAGACCAGCCTGA
>NW_012107316.1:0-1391 GCF_000951045.1 Mandrillus leucophaeus
TTACTAAATGTTATAGCTATTGTTAAGATCTCAGAATGAATGAAGCAGAGTTCCTGTCTTTGAGAAATTTACTATCTTTTGGGTCCTGAACATATCTGTCGTTTATAATATAATAAATATAAAAATCGATAACATTGCTCGAAGCACACAAAGACTAACATTACTTCCCATCTAATGCACTTTATTGAGGAACAACAGTCAACCTCGGTCATTCTCCAAAATTGAGAGCCGATAGCCTCTAACAGAGGTCCATTTATGGCACCTAAGGAAGTTGTTGTTATGCTTTATATTTTTCATACAGTCTTTTTTAATTTATTTATATTTTATAAATATATTTTATTTTTATAATAGAACAATATTAAATATGGAAAATCTGTAATATCATACCAGAGATGTTAGGCTGTTGGTATTAACATACTCTATGTTTTTCTAAAATACGGTGTGAGTAGTAAGACATTGCTTAAGTAAAATTATCTAGCAAATAAAGATTTTAAAGTATATATGACAGCATAGTGAGTTATGTGGTTTACATATATAATCTCATTTACTTTATGAAGTACGTACTATTATCTCTATTTTACAGATAAGGAAACTGAAGCTTAAAGAGTATAAGTAACTGCTAAAAATGCAAAATTTTAAAATACTCTTAAAACTTAACAAATATAAAAGGCTTCTCACATGCTATGATCCTAATATTCCTAAGGAGCTAATTTTAACTTTACTACATTTGTTTTGCTGCTATGGTCAGTTTTTTTGATGATGTAAATTGCAAGCTCTAGGTGAAAACCTCAGGACTTCCTGAGAAAACTTTAAGAACTGAGGAGAGTAGTAAAGGATAATAAATACCTAAAAACAACATGCATTTACTTCTGAGACACTAATTCTATCTTTAGGGTTTCTGTTAGATCCAGAAATAAATTGGTTAATATTGTGGCTAATAATAATAGCTAATAATTTTTTAGCAAAGTACCAAGCACTGTGAAAATTTTACATATATTTTATCTCATTTACTTTGTGAAGTAAGTCCTATTATGATCTCAGTTTTACGATAAGGAAACTAAAACTTAAACTGGCCCAATGTCACATAGCTAACCAGTCCCAAAGCTAGAATTCAGCCCCATGTCTACCAGTAGAATCTGGACTATAAGGAAACCTGTTATTTATTATTTATATTATAAATCGTCCCTTATCCTGGCTAACATGGTGAAACCCCGTCTCTACTGAAAATACAAAAAACTAGCCGGGCGTGGTGGCGGGCGCCTGTAGTCTCAGCTACTTGGGAGGCTGAGGCGGGAGAATGGCGTGAACCCGGGAGGCGGAGCTTGCAGTGAGCCGAGATCACGCCACTGCACTCCAGCCTGGGAGACACAGCGAGACTCCGTCTCAAAAAA
>NW_012107316.1:5581-6158 GCF_000951045.1 Mandrillus leucophaeus
ATGGTGAAACCCTGTCTCTACTAAAAATACAAAAATTAGCCAAGCATGGTGGTGCACACCTGTAGTCCCAACTACTCGGAAGACTAAACTGAACCTGGGGGGCGGAGGTTGCAGTGAACCGAGATTGCGCCACTGCCTCCCGCCTGGACAACAGGACGAGGCTCTGTCTCAACAAAAAGTCCAAAATGAATGCCGGTAATCCATTACTAACAATGAGGATTAGTAGCTTAAAAACTAGATTAAGGCTGGACATGACGGCTCACACTTGTAATCCCAGCACTTTGGGAGGCTGAGGCAGGCAGATCACAAAGTGAGGAGTTTAAGACCAGCCTGGCCAATATGGTGAAACCCCATCTCTACTAAAAATACAAAACTTAACCGGGCGTGGTGGCGGGCTAGTTGTCGGTCCATATTCCTGACATGCTGATGCTTCTCCCTCCATACCTCCAGCTACTCTGGAGGCTGAGGCAGGAGAATCACTTGAACCCAGGAGGCGGAGGTTGTAGTGAGCCAAGATCACACCACTGCACTCCAGCCTGGACGACAGAGTGAGACTCTTGTCTAAAAAAAAAAGAAA
>NW_012107317.1:0-732 GCF_000951045.1 Mandrillus leucophaeus
TCAGACCAGCTGAACATAGTGTGGCCATGGCATGCAGACTGAGAGTGCAATTCAAGCTAAATGTCCCCTTAGGGGAGCAATCAATAATGATTCCACAGGAATCATTGTGCAGCACCTCTGCCTGTTCTGCAATGCAATCTTCCTAAACAAGTATGTTCATTTTTTTTCTGGCCATGTTCAATTTTGTTTACAAATAGGTTTTTGAGGACAGTATGCCTTAATTATAGGAGCAGATTCATTATGGTAAATATTGAGATCAGAAAGCACGTGTAACTGTGTCATAGAGTGATTACATCCAGGCATTATTGCCAGCCAAAATTGCTAAATATGCCCAATAAGTATAATTGTTCTCTTATCAGCCCTTGTTGAAGGAATACTTATGGCAATGGTGATCACTGCTATCATAGCTAACATTAAATTACTCATTGTGACTCATTGTCCCACTTTCCTCAGGTTTTCTTCTGCCATCTGTGACAGCTTCTTGATCTGTCCCCAGGTTGGTGGCTGTGTTCGACGAATGTTGCTTGTGACAGTTGGGGTCCTCCTCAGCACCAGTCTTGACATGGCTGCAACTTGGGGGGGGTGGTCTTGGGGATCCTCATGGAATCTCTTCCTTGGCATCTGGCTCATGATAAGCTTTCAGGTGTATTGATGGTATCCAAATTGGCTACTTGTTCAGTCCTGGAGAAACACAAGCATAACCTCTACCCCAAGTTGTTATTTTACCTATTT
>NW_012107317.1:5482-8295 GCF_000951045.1 Mandrillus leucophaeus
CACGCAATAAGCTGCTTTGCCTTGTTTATTTGTGCTTCCAAATCCTCCTGTTTGTTTAATTTCACTTTTCCCCATTTCCACATATGGCATAATCAGGAGGTGTGCTATATGCTCTCCTGACTCTGCTTTCCAGGGAACAGAAGTAGATATAACAGTCTGAATTTCCCCACTGTAATCCGAATCAATGACTCCTGTGTGTAATTGTACTCCATTTAAATTTAAACTAGACCTTCCTAGAAGTAATCCTATCATCCCTGCTGGCAAGGGTCCACAGAACCCTGTTGGAACTTTTTGCGGGGGTTCCCCAGGCAGAAGGCTCATAGCTTTTGTGCAGCATAAATCTACTTCAGCACTACCAGCTGTGGCGGGGGACAGCATTGTACAGGGGTGACAGAGTGGCCTGAGCCGGAAATGCCCCGGTTTGGAACGGGGCCCAGGAAACCCTCATGGCTTTTCCCAAAATGGGGTTCCCATCTTTATCAAACTTACACTGATGAGCCCAATGTTTTCCTTTTTTACATTTTGGACATATTGCAGGATCAGCAGTTTTCTTTTTTCCCCTATCTGGCAGCCTGACTCACTGATTTTTTTCAACATTCTTTTTTAGTATGACCATGCTTCCCATAGTTAAAACAAGCTCCAGGAAATGGAGCATTTCCTTTACCCACTCTCAGTCCTGCTATTGCCTGGGCTAGCAGAGTAGCCTTATGCAGATTACATCTGATATCATCTCAGGCCTCCGTATAATCAGCTAAATGTGCTTTCCCTCTAATAGGTCACAGAGCAGCCTGGCACTCGAGATTAGCATTGTTGAAAGTTAATAACCACAACACTGTATCCTAAGCAGCCAAATCTGCAGTCACCTTTTTAAGAGACTCCTGTAACCAAGCTACAAAATCTGCATACGGTTCTTTCAGTCCCTGCTTTACAGCACTAAAGGAAGGGTATTGTTCTCCTCCCGAAGTGATTTTTTCCCAAGATCTAATGCACACTCCTCTAAGCAGCTCTATGGCATCATCCTGCATGACCACTTGTGCATCTAAACCAGCCCAGCTGCCGACCCCCAAAAGTTGGTCTGCAGTTATATTAATTCGAGACTGAGCCTGGGCACTGCGAGCAGCCTGAATGGAAGCTTCTTCTGCTCACCAAGTTTTAAATTGTAAGCACTGAACAGGAGTTAGACAAACTCAAGTAAGAGCATCCCAGTGAGTAGGGATCATCGGACTGGAAACAGCAACATTCTTTAACAGCCTCATTACAAAAGGAGAACCTGATCCATATTTATTAATAGCTTGTTTAAATTCTTTGAGTAATTTAAAAGGAAAAGGCTCAAATGTAGCTATAACATTTCCCCATTGATCTGGGAGGGGAGTGTATCCTAACAGGGAGCTTGCAAGCCTGTATATCACCCTCTCGTCTAGCTTGTGAATTCCTGCCTGAATAGAACCCAGAGCAGTCACTTAAGGTGCTGGTTGAACAGTCACTGGGGCAACTACTTTTTGCCCAGTGTCCTCTGGAAAAGAAAGATCTGAAGGGCCAGGCCACCCTTTTTCTTCAAAATAAAGAGAGGGTGCAGAAGGGTAGGGATGAACCTCTCCCTCCTTTTCCACTTTAGCTTTAGCTGGCAAACAAACCTGTTTTGTTACTTCTTCTGTTACTTGGTTATACTTTCCTTCCTCCTCATCATTAGTGTGAAAAGGTTCCAAGGTGGAGCGAACCAGAGCCCACACTTGCCCCATTGTTACCCTGAGGCTTCCGAGCTCACCTTCTTACTCATCATGGGGATTGCTTAAGAGTACTCGGGTGTCCTCCAGCTTAGTTCCACATTCCCCAACCATTGCTCTGGTGACCCTTCAGCCCGGGTTTGAGCCCCAGGTATGGGCACCATTCGCCAAGAACAGCTTGGTCATGGAAACCCTAACCCAGCAGCGCTAGAGGAATTAAAGACACACACACAGAAACATAGAGTGTGGAGTGGGAAATCAGAGGTCTCACAGCCTTCAGAACTGAGAGCCCTGAACAGAGATTTACCTACACATTTATTGACAGCAAGCCAGTGATAAACATTGTTTCTATAGTTTATAGATTAACTAAAAGCATTTCTTACAGGAAATAAAGGGATGGACCGAAACAAAGGGATGGGTTGGGCTAGTTACCTGCAGCAGGAACATGTCCTTAAGGGGACAGATCGTTCATGCTATTGTGTGTGGTCCAGGAATGCCTTTAAGCATTTTTCTGTCCTGGGTGGGCCAGGTGTTCCTTGCCCTAATTCAGGTAAACCCACAACCTTCAGCATGGGCATCATAGCCATCACAAACATGTCACAGTGCTTCAGAGATTTTGTTTATGGCCAGTTTATGGCCAGATTTGGTGGCCTGTTCCCAGCATAAGAAGTATTAGTGTCAATTTACACATACAAAGCTAAAAGCATTAATATTTTTCCCATGTGAGTGGTGACTACAGAAATATTGGTTCTGATATGGTGGTAATAACAAAAATCCAATTAATTTCATAATAAACAATTGCTCAATAATTGTACACCCCATAGCTTTTATTATTTTGACCAACTTAATTTATTTTAACATTGAGTTTTATTTCCTTCCAAGTAATTTACTGGACATCATACAGAGCTCTATATAAGTAAGGCATTTTTAGCTCTCAAAGTGTTTATAATCTAAGAGAACAAAAAAATTAAAATGCAAATATCAGTAGATGCTATAAAAACAATTCAAAAACAAAACCTTTTTGAAAAATTGAATAACATAATTATTAAATTTAATTACTATAAGTGTTTGAAGTTAAATGATAGAAAA
>NW_012107318.1:0-1307 GCF_000951045.1 Mandrillus leucophaeus
ACAGAAACAAAATTCAATCTTATCTCAAAGAAGATAATGTTATCAGACCATTAAATTATCTCTATAATTCTTCATACAAAATATCTGAAATTAAATAAAAAGTTTTAAAAATGTATATTATTTAACTTATTAGTAATCAAGACTAAGTGTTGAATAGTCAATAGGATAATAAAGCAAACAGCTATATATAAAAAAGGACTCACAGGAGTCTCAGATATTGGAGCTATCAGGTATCTGAAAATAACTGTGATGCCAGATAGAAGATATGAGGAGGAATTTCAGGAAAAAACTAGAATCTATTTAAAAGGTTCAAATGGAAATCATGGAATTAAAAATACAATAACTGAAATTAGATTTGATAAAGCTGAAGAGAGAATATGTAAATTAGAAGATCAATGAATAGAAAATAAAGACTAAAGCAAAAAGCTTTTTAACAAACAAAAATATAAAAGACATAGGGATTTAGCAAAAAAATTATATGTTATTAGGGTTTACAGAAAGTGTAAAAAAGAATAAAGAATGATTGCAGCAATCACTACAACCATTAAGCTGATAAATATATAGAAAATTATACTTTGAGACCTCATAGTAAAGATTCTGGAAACAAAAAAAAAAAGAAAGAAAAATCTTAAAACTACTAGTGCCAATATATCATCTTCAATAGAGAAACAATATAAAAAAAAACGTGAAAAAAGATAAATGAATTCTGAAAAGAGATTCCAGAAATCAAAAAGCAAAGATGTTCAAAGATTATGTTAAAAGAAGTAAAAGTAAATAACTGCCGAACTAGAATTGTGTACCCCACAAAAGCATCCTTCAAAAATAGAGGATATAAGACATCAGAAACATGACTGACTAGAGATCCCCGGCACTCATTTTCTTCACACAAGAAAGGACCAAGACAATGAATAAACAGTTAAGATTTGACTGGAGTGCTGAAGGGAGGCTGCTGGAGTACAGTGGGTAAGTGGAGATACACCTGTGGTGATCAGAAGCCAGGAAGACAATGTGGAGGCACCTAGACCCTACAACCCTACCTCTCCCATCCAGATCAAATCTGCCCAGAGTCAAGAGAGACTTCCTGTTGCAGAGAATAGTTAATCAGAAGCCCCCATTGTCACTGCAAACACTTACAGTTCTTATAGTGCACAGAATCCGACAGTCCTCATGGGCTCTGGACCCAGTTTAGGGGAGATGCCAGGAATTCACAAGGCTGTATTGCTCTGGGTTGGTAGCACAAGGTGTGCACTCCCACTCCCTACCCATCCCCTATGAGCCAAGCTGCTACAATATGGTGTGACCTTGAG
>NW_012107318.1:4852-8036 GCF_000951045.1 Mandrillus leucophaeus
CTCAAAGACTCCCCAAATAAATTCAACCCAGAGAGGTCCTCTCCAAATGACATTATTGTCAGATTGTCAAAAGACAAGGAAAGAATTCTGAAAACAGCCATAGAGAGGTATCACATCAAATATCAAGGAATCCCAATTAGAGTAACAGCAGATTTCTCAGCAGAAAGCTTACAGGTCAGGAGAGAATGGGATGATATATTTAAAGTGCTGAAAGATAAACAAAACCAAAAATGGCCAGACAAGAATATTATACCAAGCAAAGTTATCCTTCAGAAATGAAGGGAAAATAAATTTTTTCACAGACAAGCAAAAACAAATGAAATTCATCATGACTAAATGAGCCTTATAAGAAATGCTCAAAAGATTCTTTCATCTGGAAGTGACAAGATGGTAACTACCATCATAAAAACATGTAAAACTATAAAACTTGCTGGTAGAACTGATACACAAAAAGAAGAAAGAAAAAGAATCCTTATTACTACAGAAAACCACCCAATTGCAAAAATAAACAATAAGATAGGACTTACGGAAAAAATGATATACCTAAACAACTACAAAACAGTCATTAAAATGCCAGGAGTAAGTCCTCACCTATCAATAATAACTTTGAATGTAAGCAGATTACACTCTTCATTTAAAAGATATAAATTGGCTGAATAGATGAAAAAATACAACTATATGCTACCTATAAAAAACTCACCTTACCTGTGAAGACACACAGATTGAAAGTGAAGGGATGGAAAATACATTCTATGTGAATAGAAAACAAAAGCCACCAGGAGTAGCTATACTTATATCAGACAATACAGACTTAAAGTCAAGAACTGTTACAAAGAGCCAGAGAAGGACATTATATAATGATATAATAGTAAATGGATCAACTCACGAGAGAATATAATGATTACAAATATATGTTCATTCAACACTGGAGCACCCAGGTATATAAAGCAAATATTATCAGACCTAAAGGAAGAAATATAAATATACCTCAATATGACAATACTTGGGTACTTCAAATATTTTTTCCTTTTTTTTTTTTTTTTGGAGACAGAGTCTTACTCTATCACCCAAGGTGTAATGCAGTGGTACAATTCTAGATTTTGGCTCACTGTAGCCTCGACCTCCCAGGCTCAGGCAATTCTCCCACCTCAGCCTCCCAAGTAGCTGGGACTGCAGGCACATACCACCATGTCTGGCTAATTTTTATATTTTTTGTAGCGATAGGGTTTCATCATGTTTCCCAGGCCGGTCTTGAACTCCTGAGCTCAAGTAATCTTCCCACCTCACCTTCCCAGTGTGCTGGGAATACAGGCATTTGCCACCATGTCTGGACTTTTTAATTAATTAATTAATTAATTACTTTTGAGATAGAGTCTAGCACTGTCAACTGGGCTGGAGTGCAGTGGCACGATCTTGGCTCACTGCAACCTCCACCTTTCAGTTTCAAGCGATTCTTCTGCCTCAGCATCCCAAATAGCTGGGATTACAGGGACACACCACACACAGCTAATTTTTTGTATTTTTAGTAGAGACGGAGTTTTACTATGTTGGTCAGACTGGTCTCAAACTCCTGACCTTGTGATCTGCCCGCCTCGGCCTCCTGAAGTGTTGGGATTACAGGCTTGAGCCCCGCACCCGGCCAATTATTTATTTTTTGAGCTCACACTTTCACCATCAGACAAATCATCTAGACAGTAAATTAACAACAACAACAACAACAACCAGCCTTAAACTGCACCAGAGAACAGAACTAACACAACATTTACAGAGCATTTTCCCCACCAGCTGAAGAATACACATTTTTTTTTCATCAGCGCATGAAACATGCTCCAGGATTGACCATATGCTCAGATATAAAACAAGTCTCAAAAATTTTTTAAAAAATCGAGTATTTCATCTGACCACAATGGAATAAAACTAAAAATTAATACCAAGAGAAACATTCAAAACTATACAAATATTATTCATGGAAATTAAACAACATGCTCCTAAGTGACCAATGGTTGAAGGTAAAAACTAAGAATGGAACTTAATAATTCCTTGAAATAAATGCAATACAACATGCCAAAAACTATGGGTCAGAGCAAAAGCAGTATTTAAGAACCAATTTTATAGCAATAGATGCCTACCTCAAAAAACTAGAAAGACTTCATATAAAAAAGTCAATGCTGCATCTCAAGGAACTAGGAAAGCAAGAACAAACCAAACCCAAGATTAGTAAAATGAAATAAATAATGAAGATCGGAACAGAAACAAAACTGAGAAAAAAAAGTACAAAAATCAAGGAAAAAAAGGTTTTTTTGAAAAGATAAACCAAACCAATAAACTACTACCTAGACTAATAAGAATAAAACTGAGAAAACGTAAATAGAAACACAACAGGAAATGCCACAATAAATAGGAAAGAAACACAAAGAATCATTAGAAACCACAATGAACAATATATGCCAATAAGTTGGAAAACAGAGAAAGTGGATGAATTCTTGAATATATATAATTTACCAAGATTGAACCAATAAGAAACAGAAAACACAGACAGACCTATAACAAGACCGAGTCAGTAATAAAAACTCTACCAACAAATAAATGTCCAGGACTGGATAACTTCACCAATGAATTCTACTATACCTTTAAAAAAGAATACATCATCTCAGGCTATTCCCAAAAAATGAAGTAGAAGGAACTCTAACTAATTCTATGAGGCCAGTATAACCACAGAATTATCTAAATGAATGCAGAAAAGTAATAAAATTCACCATCATTTTATAATACAACTCTCAATAAATTAGGTATAGAAGGAAAGTACCTCAACACAATAAAGGCCAAATATGACAAACCCACAGCTAACATCACACTTACTGAGGAAAAACTGAAAGCTTCTCCCCTAAGAACTGGAACAAGAAAAGGACGCTCACTGTCATCACTTTTATTAAACATATTTCTGGAAGTACTGGCCCAGAGTAAACAGGCAAGGGAGAGAAATAAACAGCCTCACATCAGAAGGGAGGAAGTCAAATGATTCCTGTTTGGAGGGAAAATGGTATTATATAGAGAGAAATGTAAAAACCTGTCAAAAATCCCTCTTAGACCTGATAAATATTCAGTAAAGTTGCAGGATACAAAAATCAACATACAACAATCAGTTGTGATTCTATACATGAACAACAAACTATATTTAAAAAAT
>NW_012107319.1:0-4668 GCF_000951045.1 Mandrillus leucophaeus
AAAAGAAAAATGAATAAAATGTACAGTAACTTGTTCTCACTAAGAATAAAGGGTCTAAGTTTCCTGGCTATACCAGTGGCAACTCACTCAAATTTCCATATGTCCTTATTACTATACATGCTTTGTTTCCAGTGTTACAGCTGGACTCACAACCTAAATCTTAAATTCAATTGCTGGTAAGCTAAATAACTTATGGCTTAGTGTAAGGATTCATATTTCTTAACTCTAAGCAATGAGCTGTTGCCTGTGGGGATGTGTTAAACTAACATATGAGTAATATGCCTCTGGAGAGTTCAAACAAAGGAGGCGTCTTGCATTCACACCAGGTCCCCCATGTATTTTTCTCATTGCAATTACAGGCAAAATGATATCACTTTTAAATCTAAACAATAATAAAGGAAAAAGTTTAGGGTCAAGGTGATGAACTGTTTAACAAATTTAATAAAATGAAACAAGCTCTGTGAAAAATATAGATTGAAGAGAGAGTTCCTGGTATCATTATTCACTTCTGACAGACCCACCTGGAGTACAGGACGGTACAAAGAGCTTCCTGCAGTGATATAAACTTTTAAAACCTTGACTTAGTTGTCCCTCCAAAGCCGAAATAAGTGTGATAATAAAGTTACTTCCTCCACATAATACATTTGAAGATTGCCTTTCAAAGAGCCAGCTAGAAAATAAAAACAAATGGATCATTACTTTTGACATACATATTCAAGGAATTCCTTCTATTTTCAAAATACCTTATTCCCATTTAAGATGTTTCAGCCAAGGAACTAGCATACATCTGTCAAAGACAAAATAACGATAGTATAGCTATAGACTTAATGAGCTTTTATTTGAGATTCATAAATCGGCACAGTCTCCATTCTACAGAACAAAATGAGAGCTTCCTCTGGGCAATGGTAGGACATAGGGTTTGTAAAGTCGTGATAAGGAAGCAGAATATAGAAAACAAAAACAAAAACCAACATTGGTGAACATCAGGTTACTTCAGGTTACTTTTTGTAAGAATTAAAGCTGAGGGGAATAGCATATTATCCGGTGGTAGACTAGAATCTCATGTTCAGGAAAAATTGGTCTGTTCTGGGATTTATCTGTTTTCTTAATGTTTCAGTTTGACTATGTGGCATTTAACATCAGTAACTCCATTTGACTTGGCTTGATTTGTTAGGGCCTGGTGTATAAGCTCAGTCCAAAACAGTGGTCTTCCATAATTTCATTTGATACACTCTCCTGATTAGAGATCATATCTAGTCATAGGCCTCCTGTATTCTTCCTAGATAGTGAATGCTCAGTATGAACATCAAAATGATATACATTCCCCTGGTCTTCCTTCTCTAATTTGGTGTGTGTGTGTGTGTGTGTGTGTGTGTGTGTGTGTGTGTTTTCCTATCAGCATCAAATTGATACCATAGATACATGTATGTACAGCATAATTGATGGAATTATTCATTAGAGAATGAAGACTAAATCATTGTCACAACAGTGGCTTTGTGAATCCAAGAGGAAGGGCACTAAGAATATGTATAAGAGAAGATCCACAATGGATGCCCAAAGCATAATTTATTTTATCCATATTACTGTCAAGTGTTGAAACTACAAAACTCACTTTGAACATGATCGAAATAGCTGTGACCCTAGAATTTGATGCTTTAAAAATGATATAATTAAGTCTCCATTGCAATTGTGATAATAAACCAAAATGGCAGAATAGGATGGGGACAAGGTGATATTAGATATTAGAAATAAAAAGTTATAGCTGGGCATGGTGTAATCCCAGCACTTTGGAAGGCTGAGGCAGGTGGATCGCCTGAGGTCAGGAGTTTGAGACCAGCCTGGCCAACCTAGTGAAACCCTGTCTCTACTAAAAATACAAAAAACTAGCTGGGCGTGGTGGCGGGCGCTTGTAATCCCAGCTACTAGGGAGACTGAGGCAGGAGAATCACTTGAACCTGGGAGGCAGAGGTTGCAGTGAGCCGAGCTGGTGCAATTGCATTCCAGCCTGGGCAACAAGAGCGAAACTCTGCCAAAAAAAGAAAAGGAAATAAAAAGTTATTTAGAAACATATATTTTCCCCATTAAGAAAGAGTTTAATATGCAGCTTCCAAAACTACCTCAAATGACAAAAGCTTAGTTTAGACAGAAGCTAGGTAAACCTAAAAAACAAAAAAAAAAAAAACACTTTCAGTCCGAAATGAGTCCTGGATTCTTTTATTTTCAACCTTTGTTATGTTTTCAAAGTCACGTTAACTTCTTGAGAACTTCATTTACTCATTTGTATAATGTAGATAAGGCTGCCTAATCCACAGGATTCTCAGACAAATGACAGGAGATATGTCAAGTGAAGAAATCTGTTTTGATATATTCCTAACCTTGTTTTGTTTAAGGTAGCTTTAAAAAATATATACAGTAAAAGAGATAAATTAAATGGTTTAGAGAATTAAGATAAATAAAAAGTGGAAACAGGGGAATAAAGCCAAGAGTATAATAAACACTAAATTTATACCATATGGTTCTAAATATTGCTAAGAATAACTTGCAAATTTAAATCTGTGTGTCCTAGCAGCCCAGGCAAACACAGGAAAATGACAATATTTACACATCTGACAGATAAACAGACTAATTATTTAGTTACTATGGTATCATTCTGCAAACTTTAGTTATAATTAGTAGTAATTACTTAAACTTTATTTGCTTTAGTTTTCTTATTCATGAAATAATGGTATTTATACTTGCTGCAAAGAATTGTTGAACTATTAAACTAAGTAATTCATGTGACTGACATATAGTACAATCTCAATAAACGTTAGCTACTATTATTATTCCTAATAACAATAACAGCATAACCACTACCATTACTGATAACATTTTTGCTGCTACTAGCAGGACAGTACTTTATTAGCAAACATTTAGTGAGCATTTGTTATGTACCAACACCTTGCTAAAATAGTTATTTCATAAATTCTTTATTCTGTGAATATTTATTGAACATCTACTAGATGGTAGCACTATTCTAGACACAGGAAATGCTTTCCAAACACCATGTTTCTGAACCAAATACTCATATTTCTGGTCCTTCTGGAGCTAAAACTCCACTGGAGAAGATAGGCATATTTATTTTTGTTTATTGATAAGGAAATAGAGATGAATAGTCGATGCAAGAGCATGTCATAAAGACAAGCAGTGCTGGAACTAGAACTTAAGTTGTTGCTCTCCACACATAAGCGCCATAAACTCTAATTTGTTTAAGTAGTTTAAGGCTATAATCTCCTAATAATGACATAATTGTTCTCTATTCTCAGTTTTATTCCAGTTTTCCTTCACTAGTCGCATACACCAGGAAAAGGAAGGATAATGACAATGAAAATGATGAAGGAGAAAGAAAAGAAAAGAGAAACGTGGGTCAGGCGCGGTGGCTCATGCCTGTAATCCCAGCACTTTAGGAGGCTGAGGCAGGCAGATCACCTGAGGTCAGGAGTTCAAGACCAGCCTGTCCAACATGGTGAAACCCCCCTCTCTACTAGAAAAAGTAAAAAATTAGCCAGGCGTGGTGTGCGCCTGTAATCCCAGCTACTTGGGAGGCTGAGACAGGATAATTGCTTGAACTCGGGAGGTGGAGGTTGCAGTGAGCCCAGACCATGCCATTGCACCCCAACCTGGGCAATAAGAATGAAACTCCATCTCGAAAAAAAAGAAAGAAAAAGGGAAATAAAAAAGAAGAAGAGAAAGTGGATAAGAAGAGGAGGAGAAGGAGGAGCAGGAGGGAGATAAGAGGAGGACAAATAATGGGAGGAGGAATTTTGCAGTGTCTCCAAAAGTTGAAGATGTTCACGCAATACTCCAGCAATTTAACTTCTCAATACATAAAGTAATGAACAAACTAAATGTGCATTAACAGAAGAACAAGTAAATGAATTTTATTTATTTGTTGAAAACTATGCCCAAAAATAAAAGCTAATAACAATAACTAGACACTTGCCTACTACAAGAATGAATCATATAAATATATACAAAAAAGAAGATATAGAAGAGTACATACAGCATCATTCTTTTATAAAGCTATACAACTTGTGCTGTATAAAGAAATAAATTAGTTAATTAATTTAAATTAATAAAAACATAAAAATTTAAAACCTCACATTCAAGATTGTGTCTATCACTAGCACTATAACGAGGTGTAAGAAAGAAAGGAGAGAGTTATATTTGAGAAGAGATAGAGAAGGCCCTTCAAATGCATTAGTGATATTGTATCACCATGGTAGGCACATGCTACAATATTCTTTAATACATTATGACATCCTTATATGTATTATATGTTATATATTTTGTAACATTATATATTATAAAATTTATATTCTATGTGTTATATATACTATTTAGTATAATATTTAAAAATTTTACTTCTATGAACTAAAGTTTATCTTTCTTGTTTGAATGGAATTCTCCAAACTCATGACTGACTTAAAATATTTTTGGAAAGACACAGTTTTCATATGTTCAAATATGTCCACTGTATCCTTATATTTTGTTTATAAATCAAAACTTAATAACAAATAAATTCACATTGATGAAAGAATGGATGAAAGAATCAAAAAATGTCTAAATCATAATATAAAGCCATTAAGAAATAAATTAGAATAATGTCACTTTATTTGGAGAGATTTT
>NW_012107319.1:5385-69968 GCF_000951045.1 Mandrillus leucophaeus
GCAATTATTAAAACATACAAATATGATAAATACGAAACCAGATAAATTGTTGGTGAAAAAAAATGGTAACAAAAACTAGGTATTTTTAATTGTATATATTATAAGCTATTGTAAAAGACAGGAAGGAGGGGGAAGGAAATAATAAAGAAAAAGAATGAAAAAAATTTAAAGCTAGTAAGTATTGCATAATTTCTTATGTATAATTAATTTTGTATTGATATGCATTAATGAATTAGAGCAGCAATAGGTTAAAATTTGATCTACTGACCAAAAATGTGGGCCCATTCCAAGTGAAAAAGCAAGTTGCATAGTAATCGATATATTAAAGACTATCTATAAATAACAACAAATGATAAAAATGTTATATACGTGTGTGTGTACATGTGTGTGTGTGTATTCACACACATGCATAAATAGATGTGCTTTTCTGATCAAGGAGAAATAAGTAATAGGATATACTCTATAGTTACCCTAGGAAAACGGAATTGGAGAAGGGAGTAGGAAAACAGTAGGGAAAACACAACTGGAATAGAGAGTAGGGAAATGAATAAATTTTTTTTTGTATGTCTTCCAATTATTTCAGCCATTATAATAAATACGTATTACATGACTAGAAAACATCAAATGCAAAAATATCGTTTTGTAAGAAGGAAGAAAATCAAATCTGTTTCCTAGCAATTGTATTTCTGTTCTGATGGCTAAAACAGTCCTTGTAATTTTAAATTTATAAAGGTATTTCACATTCTTCTATAATTTTAAGAAAATAACTTAATCAGAATGAGAAAAAGATATAGCTCTTTTAATGGACTGATTAACAATAAGTAATGTAAAATTATGAGTCAATCTGAATGAATTTTTATGGCTGCTTTTAAAAAAATACTTCTGGGTCCATATAGGCATATATATTTATGAGATACCTAAAATATTTTGATACCAGCATGCAATGCTTAATAATCACATCATGGGAAACCGGTTAATCATCCCCCTCAAGCATTTATCCTTTGTGTTACAAACAATCCAATTATACCTTTTAGTTATTTTGTTTTTTAAAACTTCTATTTTAGGTTCAGGGGTACATATGCAGGTTTGTTATAGAGGTTTGTTATAATATAAAGCCAATAAGAAATAAATTAGAATAATGTCACTTTATTTGGAGAGATTTTCACAAGATATTATTGAGCAATTATTAAAACATACAAATATGATAAATACGAAACCAGATAAATTGTTGGTGAAAAAAAATGGTAACAAAAACTAGGTATTTTTAATTGTATGTATTATAAGCTTGTGTCACAGTGGTTTGTTGTACAGATGGTTTTGTCAGTCAAGAACTAAGTATTAAACTTAGTATCCAATAATTATTTTTTCTGATCCTCTTCCCCTTCTCACCCTCCACTCTCAAATAAGCCTCACTGTTTATTGTTCCCCTCTTTGTGTTAATATGTACTCATCATTTAGCTCCCACTTAAAAGTGAGAATATGCAGCATTTGATTTTCTGTTTCTGCGTTAGTTTGCTAAGGATAATGGCCTCCAGCTCCATCCATGTTCCTGCAAATAACATGAGCTTATTCTTTTGTATGGCTGCATATTATTCCATGGTGTATATGTACTACATTTTCTTTATCCAATCTATCATTGATGAGCAGTTAGGTTGATTCCATTTCTTTACTATTGTGAATAGTATAGCAATGAACATACACATACATGTGTCTTTATGAAAGAATGATTTATATTCTGTTAGGTATATACCCAGTAAAGGGATTGCTGGCGTGAATGGTAGTACTGTTTTTAGCTCTTTGATGAATTGCCATACTGCTTTCCACAATGATTGAACTAATTTACACTTCCACCAACAGTGTATAAGTGCCCCTTTTCTCCACAACCTTGCCAACATGTTATTTTTTGACTTTTCAATAATAGCTATTCTGACTGGTATAGATAGTATCTCACTGTGGTTTTGATTTGCATTGCTTTCTAGTTGTTTTCTAGTTCTGTGAGTAATGTCATTGGTAGTTTGATAGACATAGCATTGGATTTCTAAATTGCTTTGGGTAGTGTGGCCATTTTAATGAAACTGATTCTTCCTATTCATTAAATTATTATTGACTATAGTCCCCTTGTTGTGCTATCAAATACTACATATTATTTATTCTTTCTAGTGTTTTTGTACCCATTGATCATCCTCACCTTCCCCCACTCCTTACTACACATTACCATTCCCAACCTGTGGTGACCATCTTTCTGTTTCCAAAAATTCAAGCGTTTTGATTTTTAGATCCCACAAATAAGTGAGAACATGCAATGTTTGTCTTTCTGGGCCTGACTTATTTCATTTAAAATAATGACCTCCAGTTCCATCAACATTGTTGCAAATGACAGACTCTGCTTCTTTCTTATAGTTGAATGACATTTAGATTGCTTCCAAATCTTGGTTACTGTGAACAGTGCTACAACAAACATGAGAGTGCAGACAACTCTTCAATATACTGATTTCCTTTCATTTGGGTATAAACTCAGCAGTGGGACTGCTCGATCATATGGTAGCTCTATTTTTAGCTTTTTGAGGAATTTCCAAAGTGTTCTCCATAGTGATTGTACTAATTTACATTCCCACCAACAGTTTACTCTGGTTCCCTTTTCTCCACATCCTCACCAGTGCTCACTATTGCCTATCTCTTTATATCTCTTATCCCATTGATTGAGTTGCATATATTGAACCATCCTTGCATCCCTGGGATAAATCCCACTTGGTAATGAAAAAGATATTTTTAGTGTGGTGTTGAACTCAGTTTGCTAGTATTTTGTTTAGGATTTTTGCATCAATATTTATAGAGATATTGGTTTGTAGTTTTTTTATGTATCTTTGGTTTTGGTATCAAGGTAGTACTGGCCTCATATAGAATGAATTTGAAAGTATTCTTTCTTCTTCTATGTTTTGGAATGATTTGAGTACAATTGGCATTAGTTATTCTTTAAATGTTTGGTAGAAATCAGCAGTGAAGCCATTGGTTCCTGGACTTTTCTTTCCTGGAAGAGTTTTACTGTGGCTTTGATCTCATTATTTGTTATTGGTCTGTTCAGGTATTGGATTTCTTTATGGTTAAATCTTGGTAGGTTATATGTGTCTAGGAACTTATTAATTTATTCTAGATATTCCAAATTATTGGCATATAGTTACTCATAGTAGCCACTAATGATATTTTTAATTTCTGCAGTATTAGGTGTAATGTCTCCTTTTTCATCTCAAATTTTATTTATTTGGGTCTTCTTTTTTCTTTCTTAGTTACTCTGGCTAAAGTTTTGTCAATTTCATTTATCTTTTCAACAAACTTTTTATTTCATTGATCTTTTATATCATTTTCTTAATTTCAAATTTATTTATTTCTTGTCTGATCTTTATTATTTCTTCTATTAATTTTGGGTTTGGTTTGCTCTTGTTTTTCTAGCTCTTCAGGATGTATACTTAGGTTCTTTTTTAGTGGACATTTTTCTTCTTTTTTGATGCAAGCACTTACAACTATAAATTTCCCTCTTAGTACTGCTTTTGCTCCATCCCATAGGTTGAGGCATTTTGTGTTTCCATCATCATTTGTTTCAAGATATTTTTCAATTTCCTTCTTACTTCTTTCATTGGCCCACTGGTCATTCAGGATTATAATGTTTAATTTCCATGTGTTTGTAGAGCTTCCAAAATTCTTCTTGTTATTGATTTGTAGATTTATTCCATTCTGGTTGAAGAAGATACTTGATATTATTTCATTTTGTTGAATATTTTAAGACTTGTTTTGTGATCTAACATATTCTTGAAAATGATCCATGTGAAGAGGAGAAACTTGTGTATTCTGCAGCTGTTGGATGAAATGTTCTGATAATATTCATTAGTTCCATTTGTTCTGTAGTGTAGATTAGGTATGATATTTCTTTGTTAATTTTCTGTCTAGAAGATCTATTCAATGCTGAAAGTAGGGTGCTGAAGTCTCCAGCTATTCTTGCAGTGGGGTCTATGTCTCTTTTTATCTCTATTAATATTTGCTTTAGATATCTGGGTGCTCTAGTGTTGGGTTCATATATATTTACAATCAGTGTATTCTCTTGCTGAATTGAGACTATCATTAAATTATGAACTTTATCATTATATAATGACCTTCTTTCTCTCTTTTTACAGCTTTTTTCTTGAAATCTATTTTGTGAGGTATACATATACTTAATCCTGCCCTTTTTGGTTTCCATTTGCACAGAATGTCTTCTTTTAATCCCTTATTTTCAGCCTATATGTATCTCTATAGGTGATGTGTGTTTCTTGTAGGTAACAGATCATTGGGTCTTATTTTCCATCCATTCAGCCACTCTATGTCTTGACTGGAGAGTTTAGTCCATTTAAATTTAATGTTATTATTGATAAGTAGGGACTTACTCTTACAATTTTGCTATTTGTTTTCTGATTGTTTTACAGTCTTCTCTTCCTTCTTTCCTATCTTCCTTTTAGTGAAGATAATTTTCTCTGGTGGTATGCTTTAATTTATTGCTTTTTAGATTTGCTTATCAATTGCATGTTTTTTGATTTGAGGTTACCATGAAGCTTGCAAACACTGTCTTATTACCCATTATTTTAAACTGATGATAACGCTGACTGCATAAACAAACATGCAAAAAGAAAACGAATAAAAACTCTACACTTTAACTTTATTCCCCCATTTTAACTTTTTGTAATTTCTCTTTATGTATTATTGTACTATATATGCCTTGAATAGTTGCTGTAGTTATTATTTTTTATTGGTTCATCATTTAGTCCTTGTACTTAAGTCAAGAGAAGTTTACACACCACAATTACAGCGTTATGACATTCTTTGTTTTTCTGTGTGCTTACTATTACCAGTGAGTTTTGTACCTTCAGACAATTTCATCTCACTCATTAACATTCTTTTCTTTTAGATTGAAAAATTTCCCTTAGCATTGCTTGTAGGACAGATCTGGTGTTAATGAATTCTTGAGCTGTTGTTCATCTCAGAAGGTCTTTATTTCTTCTTCATACTTAAAGGCCACTTGCATCACAAATACTCATATATAGGGTAAAAGTTTTTTGGTTTTTTTTTTCCTTTCTCCACTTTAAATATGGCATACCACTCTCTCCTGTCCTCTAAGAGTTCCACTGAAAAGTCTGCTGCCAGCTATATTGGAGCTCCTCTATATATTATTTCTTTCTTTTTTCTTTCTGCTGTTGGGATCCTTTCTTTATCATTCTTGGCTGTCAGGAATTTGATTAAATGCCTTGAGGTAGTCTCCTTTGGGTTAAATCTTCTGGCTGTTCTATAACCTTCTTGTACTTGAATGTTGATACCTTTCTGAAGGCCTGGAAAGTTGTCTGATATTATCATTTTGAACACACTTTCTATCCCCATCTCTCTCTACCTCCTCTTTAAGGCCAAAGCCTCTTCAATTTGCCCTTCTGATATTTTCTAGATCTTCTAGGTGTGCTTCATTTGTTTTTATTCTTTTCTCTTTAATCTCCTCTATGTATTTTCAGATAACCTGTCTTCAAGCTCACTAATTCTTTCTTTTGCTTGAACTATTCTGCTCTTCAGAGATACTGATGAATTTTTCAGTTACATTTTTCTACTTTAGAATTTCTGCTTGATTGTTTTTAATTACTTCAATCTCTTTATTAAATTTATCTGATAGAATTCTGAATTCCTTCTCTGTGTTATCTTGAATTTGAGTTTCCTCAAAACAGCTATTTTGAATTCTCTGTCTGAAAGGTTATATATGTACATATATATGTGTGTGTGTATATATATATATCTTTCTCCAGGATTTATTCCTAGTGCCTTATTTAGTTCATTTGTTGAGGTCATGTTTCCCTGGATTAAGTTGATGCTTGTAAATGTTCTTCAGTGTTTGGGCATTGAAGAGTTAGGTACTTATTGCATTGTCTTCATAGTCTGGGCTTCTTTATGCCTGTCTTTCTTGAGAAGGCTTTCCAGGTATTCAAAGGGACTTGGTCCCCAAGCCTAACACTGTGGTTGGTGGTCTTGGGTGAGATCTGGAATAATTCTCTGAACTACTAGGCAGAGACTCTTTATCTTTTCCCTTACTTTCTCCCAAATCTATGAAGTCTCTCTCTGTCTTTCTCTCTCTCTCTCTCTGTGCTGAGCCACCTAGAACTCGGGGTATGATGCTGCAAGCAACCCTGTGGCCACCACTACTGGAGCTGCGCTTCATCTAACATGAAGCTGGCCACAGCACCAAGCTACCTTGCCTTGCCAAGGTCCTTCTCTTCAGCATGGCAAGTTCCCCTAGGTCCTGGGTATGTCCAGAGATGTAGTCTGGAAGCCAAGGATTAGAGAAAACAATCTTGGCAGTTTGTCTGATGTTCTATTCTACTGTAGTTAAGCTGGCTCCCAAACCACTATACAAAGTCTTCTTTGCTCTTCACTCCCATTTCCACAGGCAGAGGAGCCTCTCCCTGTGGCTACCATCACAACCTGTCCACAGGGTGTTCTGCCTGACTACCATCAATTTTTACTTAAAGCCCAAAGGCTCTTCTGTCAGCTTGTGGTGAATGCTACCAGGCCTGGGACTTACATTTAAGGGAAGTAGGCTCCCTGCTGGCCCAGGGTAGGCCCAGAAATGCTGTCCAAGAGCTTCCTCCTGGACTTGGGGACCCTCACAGCCTGCTTGTTGCTCTACCTTACTGTGGCCAAGCTGGAACCTAGGGTGCAAGGAAAAGTCACCTTTACTTTTCACTCTGCTTTTCTCAAATAGAAAGAGTATTTCACTATAGCCACAACAACTGCAAATGTGCTGGGTCTCCCCTAAAACCAGCATGTCTAAGAGCCCAATTCCTGCAGCATACTCCTTCAGTATCACTGATGGTAAGTCAGAGCTCAGCTCTGTAGTCAGCACGTGATAAATCTTGCCAAGACTGCATCGGCTTCATGTCAGATGAAGCGCAACTCCAGTAGTGGTGGCCACAGGGTTTCTTTCTTTAAGGCATTGGGTTTCCATTTTGGCCGAGGCTGTGTCTAGAAATGTTACTTATAAGCTAGGGCCCAAAATGGGACCTCACAACTCTGCCCAATGTCTTATCCTACTGTCACTGAGCTGATATCTAAGATACAAACAAAATCCTCTTTACTCTTCATTCTCCTCTTCTTAAGCAGAAGAAAGGAGCAACTTTCCTTGCTAAGAGCTGCACTGCCTGGGGTTGGGGGAGGAATGGCACAAGCATTTCCTTAGCTGTGCCAGTTGGTTTCTCCCTAGGTCATGGGCCACCCTAGTTCACTGGCTCTAAGCCCAAGCTAGGCCTAGGAGCTGCCTAGGAATTGTAGTCCTTATGACCTAGACTGTCCTTCATGCTTACCTGGGAACCCAAAGCACATCAACCTATGGTGGCAAGGCTTGCCAAGAAACTCAAGTTATGACTACTGGGATAGGTGATGTTCTTCTGACTAGGTCTGGTCGAATGTTGCCTCCATGTACAGGTGCTGGCTGAGCCTAGCAGAGCTCTACTTTCTGCTGTGAGAGAGCAGCACTGAGTTCAATGTAAAATCTCTGAGTCACTCCACTCTCCCTTCCCAACGTGCACAGCTTCTCTCTCTGGGCCATGTGGCTACAGGGGGGATGAAGGAGGGGTGATGTTGTTGATTCAAGGTTGTCTCTCCTGCCCTCCTCAATGACTCTTTTAGTGATATGAAGTTAAAACCAAGTACTGTGATTGCTTGCCTGATTTTTGGTTCTTATGGTAGTCCTTCTCTATCTGCAGATAGTTGTTAATATTTGGAGTTCCATGGTGACGGGGAGGGGAGATAAGTGGTGTGTACTTCTATTCCACCATTTTACTCCATCCCCTGAATGAATTTTTGATCAGCCAGGTTTCTTATGCTTCTAACAAGAGATCCATTTTTGTGACTTTCTTCCATCCATCTCTTATAAAGTCTTTTTATTAGCCAAGAGGACTTCAATGTTGTCATACCACTATTCGTACATCAATATCAACACTCATGAAAAATCTGGTAGACATTTGTAGGTAAATAAAAGCTGATTTTGAACGTATAATGTCTGGATATTGAGAACTCTGCATTTACACAAAATTTAGACACTTTAGTTCATTATGCAGACAACATTTTGAGGAAAAAAATAAACCCTAAGAGAATAAACTGCTGTGAGGATAGAGAATACAATGTTCTCCATGAGATAGAAAACAGGTATCAGTGTCTGTGCTGAGGAACTCCTGAATGATTCTGTGGTTCTGCAGGTGGTTCTTCAGATAATTTGGCTTGTCAGTGATGTCCATGTGCTGCAGTTTGTCTAACATTGTTCCTCTTTCACAGAACTTGAAACTCATACAGCTCATGGCCAGGGAAATTTCATGGCCTTCCCAAGTCATATGCAAATCAATCTTTTCTGTAAATCTTGTCTACTTGGGAAAACAAGGGCTGCCTTTGTCTTTCTTTGTAGAAATTCTCTATCATAAAAACAAGAAAACATCCATGAAAAAATTGTCAAATTAACAGTGGATCTTGGATTGTTACTTTCCAGGACAGATTTTAACACACATGTCTTAAATAGCTTCTTATTTATCTGTTTGCAAATGTGTTGTTATTATTTGCTCACCTGAAGAAACAACTAGTACATTCCTTATTTCTTTACCTACTTGCTTTAAATAATTATGGCTTGATTCTGAAATCACTATTCTTTCCCAAAATGGTGATTGTAAAGGAAAAAACTCATGTTTATACGGAAATAATGAAATCCATATCCAACTTGATTTCTAAAGTCCATATTATATCATTACCTTTTCATCGCCATATTAAAAAAGCAAAAAAGTGGCTTTACAAAAGTTCATACCATTCAGCTTCTTTGTTTCTTTTATGGCAAGAAAAAATTTCTTAGCTACTAACAAAAAAAGTTCCTCCCCAGTATTCTTCTTGTTGTATAGCAATAATCTTCCTGTGAGACAAAGGTCTTCAACACTCCAGGACAAGAGCAAACACAAAAATGAAATAATTTTAAGAAGTCAGTTAAATTTTAAAGTAGATTCTATGAAACCTAGAACAGGAAAAAAAATTAAATACAAAGCAGTTTGGATTTTCAAGTGGCAGATGTTTGAGAAAAAAAATATTTTTTATTACCAAATGACATGCTTTCAAATAATAATGAAAACTTCAAACTACCCTATAGGTAGAATTTATATCATAAAAACAGGACTAGGAAAAATGTACAATATCTAAAATAGACAAAGTCAATGCAGTTTGAGGAAACAGAAAATATTAAAAAGATGAGCAATAAAATTAAGTAAGCCTTTTTGAGAATCCCTAAGAAGATACTTTGCTCCCCATCTCAGCAACAGGCAGAGCCCTTGAGGTATTACCAATAGGAACCCTGGACCAGGTCAATGGGAACCCAGAGCAGAGCAACACTTCCTAGTATGTGTTCTGGGAAGCCCCTTAGGAAGAGCTGACACCCTAGAGAAGTTCCATTTCCAGCATAGCACCAAAGTACCTGATTACAAATGGGACACAGTCCATCTAAGTGAAGAGAAGACCTGTGTTAACCCTCCCATTCCCCTGGGGACTTAAAAACAGTATGAAGAAAGACTTGAGAATGTTTCATATCCCAAAATAATTATGTTGGGTTTGATATTGAGATGAAGCACCCATGGAGATTTCTTATGGTGGGAAAAAGGTCAGTATCTTAATGGTGAGCATGGCAAGATGGGAATCATCATCTAATTATCAGCTTGGAATCATCTTTTGAGTATCAGCTAAAGAGGGTAAATGCCAACAACATAAGGCCAACCACCTAATCCTTTATTTCGGCAAAAGCCTACATAAGAAAGTACTGATCATTGTGAACTAAAAATGTCTTCCCCAGATAGTAAACATATATAATCCTATGAAAAGGATAGAGGAGGAGACTGAACTGACTGAATTTGACTGAATTAATAATGAAATTTTTTGAACACTCACCAATTTAACTGTGTTTGTCTTATTATAATTATATATTATATAAATATGTATTATATAATTTATTATTAAACTTTCTGTTGCTGACTCAATAAGGACTTAAAGTCAAAATTTGAAGTTATTCATGAAAATGAAGAACATTATATTTTGCACAACAGAATAAGTTGCTTATGAGCATATATCCACCATAATGTCATCTATCGACTAACTCTGGTTCCTTGAAGACTTTAGCATGGAGTACTATCTTCCTGGCAACTAAAAGTTCTGCCATCTCCTAGGTGATTTAAAGGCCATTGAAGATGATATATGCAATAGCGTAGCTTATCAGTTGTTTGACTTCCAGTAAGTGCTTGATCAGCAGTTACTGTCCAAACTGGTACCTGGAAAACAGCAGGATAGCTCATCTCTGAAATATTACATTGAAACATTATATTGGTCATCACAACTTCTCATCCTTCAGCTTGCACATATCACTTTATCTAATTTCTTCTTCCCTGTCAACCCTTTCCAGGATTCATTTCTTACAGTATTCACTTTAGACTCTGTAGTTAAATCATGTAATCAACTCTCCTCCTCATAACCTTAAATGAGGTGTTCTGTGGCCTTGCAATGATCCATTCTAAAAATCCCAATCATGATTCAAATGGTGAATTTCTCTTGCACCTACACATACAGGCACTGAGCACTGTTGGAGAAAATTTTAAACCACATAGATTAGCCATATTATTAATTTCTTTTCCCCAGCCTAAGTTGAGTCCTCAATTCTGCTGATTAGTATTTCTCTATTTCCCAAATAAGCTATGTTCACAATTCTCTACAATGTATTTTCAACCTACTTTTATCAAATCTCTGATCTTTCTACTTATTTTACTTTAGTAGATAGACTTTTCTTCTACTTACTAGAGAAAATATATTCTACCAGTGAAAAATTATATCAATTTACTCACCACACCTATTCACTTACCTTAATACATATGTATTATTTCCCCCAACCTCCATCCCCCTCCTGTTACAATTAGATAGAACTCCTTATTTTAAAGTAAATCCTCTCACGCATACTATGGCTCTGTGTCCTCTCTTTTATAATTTACATTTCTACTGGAGTCTTCCCATCAACATTTAAATATGTTGCAGTATTCCTTTACAATGATAAATAGATGATAGAGAGATAGATGGATACGTAGGTAGGTAGATTGGTTGGCAGATAGATAGATACATGGATAGATAGATAGACAGATAGATAGATAGATAGATAGAGAGAGAGATAGATATCCTGCCTCTATCTCAAGTTTCATTACAAATACCACCCTAACATATCGAATGAAATATGTATTGACTCTTTCTCCACTTAATTACCCATATTTATTCCTTAGTTCACTAAATCTGTCAAACACCTTCATACTTACCAACACTTCTTTATACTATGGTCTTGGCAAAGTTTTCTACAGCTTATCTTTGCTAAATTATTGAATTACTTTTAATTGTTATCTTAGGTGACCTCATTAGGTGAGAACATTTGAAGTATTTAACCATTTCTTCTTATCAGAAACATCTACTCCTATACATTACCCTCTCCTAATTTAATTCCTATTTTAACTCTCTCCTGGTTACACATTGGTCATCCCTTGATATTTGCTGAGTTCATTTCTAGAGATCATTTCTTCTTAATCTCCCAAGGTAGTCTCATATATTCTCTTGATTTCCATTCATATGCATATATTGATAATTCCAAAATAATATATCTATCCAAGATCTCTCTACTGAACTTACCATTTAGAAACCTAACTTCCTACTGGGGATTTTTTTCAATATCTAATTAGAATCTCAACTTTAATATATTCAAAAAGTTTCATTTCCAAAGATGTCCCTCCTACCTCACTGAATAACATCATTACTTAACTCATTTCACAAGTCAGAAATCTAGATATGTTTTACCATACCCTCCTCCTAACATAATCCTAAGTTTCTCCAGGTCTGACTTTATGGATTATGGTGAAAATTTTAGACTGCACTCTCAGAATTATAGGAAACAATTGTGAAAAGAAAATGTGTTCATCAATATCTATCTTTTTATTTTTCTTCCTGATCACACAGCTAAGCATATAACTAACTTACCAGGTGAAAATTATAGGCACCATTCACAGGCCTGGCCACATAAACATCTTGTGTACTTCCCTCCACTCCTTGATATCTCTCTTTTTATCCAGCTGCCAGCCAGATCCAGAAGACCCAGTGGAAGACTCGGAGTCTCTGTGGGGTAGTGGAGCCACAACAAAGAAGGAAACTGGGTCTCTGAAACACCACAGTAAATAATGCACACTGAATTGTGATACACTAAGAAATAAACTATTGTGTTAAACTATTGAAGGTTTCTTTTTTTCCCCTAAAACAAGCAGTTTATCCATTGAAAGTTTCTAAACATAGTAATAACACAATATGATTTCAAAGACTGCTGACTTTTCTGTGTTGAGAAAAGGACTAGAGGGCAATGGGTGAACGTTGATGAAGGGAGACCAGTTAAATTTTTATTGCAAAAATCTGGGTAAAGAAAAATGGCTACTTTGACACTGTATTACTTGTGGCAGTGGTGAGAAGTGATCAGATTCTGAATATATTTTGAAAGAAGAGACCACAGAATTTGCTGATGAAATAGATATAGAAGTGTAGGATGTACTTTGCCCACTTTTTATGGGTTGTTTGTTGGTTTATTTTTTCTATAAATTTGTTTAAGTTCCTTATAGATGCTGGATATTAGACCTTTGTCAGATGCATAGTTTGCAAAACTTTTCTCTCATTCTGTAAGTTGTCTTCTCACTCTGTTCATAGTTTGCTTTTGCTGTGCAGAAGCACTTTAATTTAATGAGATCCCATTTTGTCAATTTTTGCTTTTGTTGCAATTGCTTTTGGTGTTTTCATGATGAAAGCTTTGCCTGTGCCTATGTCCTAAATGGTATTACCTAGGTTGTCTTCTAGGGTTTATATAGTTTTGGATTTTGCATTTAAGTGTTTTATCTGCCTTATTTTTTGTATATTGTATAAGGAAAGGGTCCAGTTTCAATCTTCCACACATGGCTAGCCAGTTAGCCCAGCACCATTTATTGACTAGAGAATCCTTTCTCCATTGCTTGTTTTTGTCAGGTTTGTTGAACATCAGAGAGTTTTTAAGTGTGTGGTTTTATTTCTGAATTCTCTATTTTGTCCCATTGGTCTACGTGTCTGTTTTTGTACCAGTACCATGCTGTTTTGGTTACTGTAGCTCTATAGTATAGTTTGAAGTCATGTCCATTGTAGCACTATTCACAATAGCAAAATATGGAATCAACCTAAATGCCCATCAATGATAGACTGGATAAAGAAAATGAGGTGCATATACACCATGGAATACTATGCAGCCATTAAAAAAGAACAAGATCATATCCTTTCTAGAAACATGGGTGGAGCTGGATACCATTATCCTTAGCAAACTCATACAGGAGTAGAAAACCAGATACTACATGTTCTAACCTATATGTGGGAACCAGTGATGAGAACACATGGACACATAGAGGGGAACAACACACACTGGGGCCTTTTGGAGAGTGGAGGGTTGGGGGAGGGGGAGGATAAGGAAAAATAACTAATGGGTACTAGGCTTAATACCTGGATGATGAAATAATCCGTGCAACAAACCCCCATGACACAAGTTTGCTTATGTAACAAGCCTGCACTTATACCATGAACTTAAATAAAAGTTTTCTTTAAAAAGGTGTAGGATTTGTGACAAGAGGGGAATTAATAAAAATTGTAAAATTCTTGAGCTCTCATTTACTGAGCTGAGGATAAAAGATTGATTTGAGAGAGGATTGACAGGACTTGATAATAGATGAGAAATTTATGGATCAAAACGCCATCTGGACTTAATCTTCTCTCTTTGTCGGCCTTCCACCTTGACAGTCTATTCTCACTTCCAAATAGAACCCCAGGCAAATTCTGTTTCAATGTCTTAGGTTAAATTCTACATAAAATGGTTGCTCTCTTTTGCTAATACTCCCAACAAAAATATCATCTCTGATCCTAAATTGAATAATGTGCCCAAACCTGAAACAACATCCTCTACCCCCAACCCAATGCAAATACCATTGGGAGTGATATGGGAATGTGTTGTGGGGCTTGGGCTTCTGTCATGTGGGCACAGAAATAGAATCATTCCTCTGCAAACCCCATGGGCTGAGATTTGAGAAGCATTATAGTATTATGGAAATGTGGGATACATATATCTAAAGAAGGTTAATGGATATGGGGAACCCAACAATAATGACAACAAAAATATATAAAACCTCTTTATTTCAATAATCTACCATAGGGAGTGAAGATGGTATATAGCAAAATCATTTCTTTATTCAACAAATACTTTTGTTAGGTATTGGGATATTTTCTGGTAATAAATGATAAGCAAAAATAGACATGTTCTGTATTTTCATAGAGTTGAATAATTCAATGAAGAAGAGAGACTTGAACAAATAACTCACTAAGCAAAGTATAATTATAAACTTTGTAGGTACTATGAAGAAAGAAGCATATTCTAGGATAGAATATCAAAGCACAGTGACCCAGACGGGGGCATCAGAGGATCCTCTATGAAATATGTAATCATTCTGACTTCAATGTGGAGAATGAACTGAAAGAGGGGGCAGTCTGTATATGCAGACAAATTAAAAGGCCATGTTAGCAATCTAAGTAGAATTTAATGGTTGATTTAGCATAATGTTAGCACAAAATGAGGAGAAGGGGACAGAGGCAATGGATATTTGTGAGAAATATCATATCATATATGGGTGGATATAGGTAATAAGAGAGAGAGAAAGATCAAGGGTTACTCCTAGGTTTCTAGCTTACGCAATTGAGTGGATAGAGATGTCATTCCCTGAGAGAGAGAATACAAGCAAAAATCCCCAGAAAATTAAGGCTGGAAAGAGCAATAATTTTTTGTTAGATGGATAATTCAGTAGAATATATAACATGGGCCCTAACTAAAATCGTTTATGACTTCATTGATTATAGTCTCAAAGATTCTCTGGGCTGAAAATTAAAATTTATTTCACCCTTCTCACTCTTTGTCTCCCTGAAGGACAAATTGCCCTGCAGAGATAGAATCAGAAACATGTGTCTTAAATGTCAAAATGAATGTCAAAAGAAAATAACTGGCATAATTGCTTAATTGCTAGCTGTCACACAACTGAAGGAAGGAAATGCAATTAGAATAAGGTGATTTTTCGAGACTTCTCATATCTATCATACTTTTCCTTTTACTGTTCAAGAGGTGTATGTAAAGTATAATTTTTCATTGGCTTAATTATATGTTTAAAATTCTCATGTTTTCTGGTGTGTTCATTTATTTCTATTTATCCTGAAGTTCTACAGACATGTATCTTTGTTCTTCACTTTATGCTGTATTCAGCACTAGGTTATTCCTTCCTGAATACAATGGAGAGGAAATTACCCTATCATATCCTCTAAACATAAAGTTACCAAAGTATTTCCCGCTTGAAATGTCAGTCTATATTGTAGCTGCAAGATCAGTTATAAATCTTCTTGTATTTCAGACATATCAACACTCTGAACACATGCCAGAAAACTACAGAAGTTTGGGATTCATTGAATTCACTACTTCCACAGAGTGGAAGTCCAATGAGATAGAGGTGCCCAATGAGATAGAGGTTTCCAATGGGATAGAGGGATAATTATACTACTAAAATAAATGCCGCCTTCAGTGTTTTTATCCTGGCTAGATTGTCTTCAAATTCGGGAGGGAGTCAACTCGATAATTGGTTTGTGAGCTGAATTATCTAATTTATGCACCTCACACCCCTGCCTTACTGGCTAATATTTAGTGTTTTCCAGACTCTGTCTATGGTTTCAGAAAGACAGGAAAAAACCAGGTGCAATCATTTTATTTAACTTTTATTTTACTTTCATCAATACATATGCAGATTTGTTATACAAGTAAACTCATGTCACAGGGTTTTTTTGTGCAGAGTATTTTGTCACCCGGGTACTAAACCTAGTACCCAATAATTATTTTTCTGTTTTTCTCCCTCCTCCCACCTTCCACTCTCAATTAGCCCTGGTGTCTGTTTCTCCCCACTTTATTTCTGTGTGTTCTCATCATTTAGCTTCCACTTATAAATGAAAACATGTCGTATTTGGTTTTCTGTTCCTGTGTTTGTTGGCTAACAATAATGGCCTCCAGCTCCATCCATGTACCTGTGAAGGGCATGATCTCATTCATTTTCATGTCCATGAAGTATTCCATAGTGTATATGTACCGTATTTCCTTTATTCAGTCTATCACTGATGGACATTTAGGTTGATTCCATGTCTTTGCTATTGTAAACAATGTTGCAATGAACAAACACGTACATGTGTTCTTGTGGTAGAATGATTTATATTCCTATGGGTATATATCCAGTAATGGGATTGGTGGGTAAATGATAGTTTTGTTTTTAGCCCTTTGAGGAATTGCCATATTGCTTTCCACAATGATTGAACTAATTTACACTACCACCAATGGAGTATAAACATTCATTTTTCTCCTCGACCTTGCCAGCATCTGTTATTTTTTGACTTTTTAATAATAGTCATTCTGACTGGTGTGAGATATCTCATTGCGATTTTGATTTTCCCTAATGATCAGTGATATTGAGCTATTTTTCATTTGCTTGTTGACCTCATGAATCTCTTCTTTTGAAAAGGGTCTGTTTGTGTCTTTTGCCCACTTTTTAATGAGGTTGTTTGTTTTTTTCTTGTATATTTGTTTAAGTTCCCTATAGATGCTGGATAATAAACCTTAGATGCATAGTTTGCAAATATTTTTGCTCACTCTGTAGGTTGTCTGTTTACTCTGTTGATAGTTTCTTTTGCTGTGCAGATTCTCTTAAGTTTAATTGGATACTATTTGTTAACTTTCACTTTTTTTGTGATTGCTTTTGGCATCTTCATCATGAAATTGTTGCTAGTTCCTATTTCTAGAAGTCTATTGCCCAGGTTGTCCTTCAGAGTTTTTATAGTTTTGGGTTTTACATTTAAGTCTTCAATCCATCTTGAGTTTAATTTTGTATATGGTGTAAAGAAGGGGTACAGTTTCAATCTTCTGCATACGGCTAGCCAAGTATCCCAGCATCATTCATTGAATAAGGAGTTCTTTTCCCAATGCTTGTTTTTGTCAGCTTTGTTGAAGTTCAGATGATTGTAGGTGTGGGGCCTTATCTCTGGACTCTCTGTTCTGTTTAATTGGTATACATATCTGTTTTTGTATCAGTACCATGCTGTTTTGGTTACTGTAACCCTGTAGTATAGTTTAAAGTCATGTAGCGCGATGCCTCCAGCCTTATTCTATTTGCTTAGGATTGCCTTGGCTATTTGAACTCTTTTGGGTTTCACATGAATTTTTAAGAAGTTTCTTATTCTAGTTCTGTGAAGAATATCATTGCTAGTTTGATAGGAATAGCATTGAATCTGTAAATTGCTTTGTGCAGTATTGCCATTTTAGTAATATTGAATCTTTCTATCCATGATCATGAATTGTTTTTCCATTTGTTTGTGTAATCTCTGATTTCTTTGAGCAGTGGTTTGTAGTTCTTCTTGTAGAGATCTTTCACCTCCCTGATTAGCTGCATTCCTAGGTATTTTATTCTTTTTGTGGCAGTTGTGAATATCTCTTGGCTGTTGTTGGTATATAAAAATGCTAATGATTTTCATATGTTGATTTTGTATCCTGAAACTTTGCTGAAGTTGTTTATCAGCTGAAGGAGCTTTGGGGTTGAGACCATGAGGTTTTCCAGATATAGAATCATGTTGTCTTGAAACAGGGATAGTTTGGCTTCCTTTCTTCCCATTTGGATGCCTTCATTTCTTTTTCTTAGCTGATTACTCTGGCTAGGATTCTCAATATTATGCTAAATAGGTGTAGTAAAAAAAGGGCATCCTTGTCTTGTGCTGGTTTTCAAGGGAATTCTTCCAGCTTTTGCCCATTCAGTTTGATATTGGTTGTGGGTTTTTCATTGATGGCTCATTATTTTAAGGTATAATCCTTCAACGCTAGTTTACTGCAAGTTTTAAACATGAGGACTGTTGAATTTCATTGAAAGCCTTTTCTGAGTCCGTTGAGATTATCATGTGTTTCTTGCTTTTAGTTCTGTTTATGTGAAGGATCACATTTATTGATTTGTGTATGTTGAACTGACCTTGCATCCCAGGGATAAAGCCTATTTGATCATGGTGGAGTAGCTTTTTGATGTGCTGCTGAATTTAGTTTGCAAAAATTGTGGTTGAAATTTTTTGCATCAATGTTCTTCAAGGATATTGACTTGAAAATTTCTTGTATTGTTGTGTCATTGCCAGGTTTTGGAATCAGGATGATGATGGCCTCATAGAATGAGTTAGGGAGGAGTCTCTCCTTCTCAGTTGTTTTGTGATAGTTTCAGTAGGAACGGTACCAACTTTTCTTTGTACATCTGGTAGAATTTGGCTGTGAATCCATCTGATCCTGGATTTTGTTGTTGTAGTTGTTGTTAGGCTATTTATTATTGATTAAATTTCAGAGCTAATTATTGGTCTATTCAGGGAATCAATTTTTTTTCTGTACAATATTAGGAAGGTGTAGGTGTCCATGAGTTTATCTATCTCTTCTAGGTTTTCTAGTTTGTGTACATAGAGATGTTCACAGTAGTCTCTGATGGTTGTATTTCTGTGGAATCAGTGGTAATAAACTCTTTGTTGTTTCTGGTTGTGTTTATTTGCCTCTTCCCTCTTTTCTTTCTTATTAAACTAGCTAGGGATTTATCTTATTAATTTTTTAAAAAAAAATTCATACTCCTGAACTCATTAATCATTTTAATGGTTTTTTTGTTTCTCAGTCTCCTTCAGTTCAGCTCTGATTTTGGTTATTTTTTGTCTTCTGCTAGTTTTGGGGTTGATTTGCTTTTGCTTCTCTAGTTTTTTTAGTTGCAATGTTCGGTTGTTAATTTGAGATACTTCTAACTTTTTGATGTGGGTATATAGTGCTATGAATTTCCCTCTTAACACTGTCTTAGGGGCAACCCAGAGATTCTGGTATATTGTATCTTTGTTCTCATTAGTTTCAAAGGCCTTCTTAATTTCTACCTTAATTCCATTATTTACCCAAAAGTCAATCAGGAGCACATTGTTTAATTTCCATGTAATTGCATATTTTTGAGAAAATTCTTTTAGTATTGATTTACATTTTTATTGCTCTGTGGTGTTTGGTACAATTACAGTTCTTTTGAGTTTGCTGAGGATTGCTTTACATCCAATGTGTGGTTGATTTTAGAGTATGTGCCATGTGGTGATCAGAAGAATGCATATTCTGTTGTTTTAGGTGGAGAGTTCTGTAGAGTTGTATCAGATCCATTTGGTTCAATGTTGGGTTCAGGTCCTGAATATTTTTGTGAATTTTCTACCTCAGTGAGATCTACTGCTGTCAGTGGAGTGTTGATGTCTCTCACTATTACTGTGTAGGAGTCTAAGTCTCTTTGTAGAGCTCTGAGAACTTGCTTTATGAATCTAGGTGCTCCTGTGTTGGGTGTATATATTTAGGATAGTTAGGTCTTCTTGCTGAATTGAACCTTTACCATTATATAATGCCCTACTTTGTCTGTTTGGATCTTTGTTGGTTTAAAGTCTGCTTTATCTTAAATTACAACTGCAATCTCTGCTTTTTTTCTGATTTCTATTTGCTTGGTAGATTATTCTTTATTTCTTTATTTTGAGCCTATGCATGTCATTGCATGTGAGATGGGTCTCTTGAAGACAGCATACCATTGGGTCTTGCTTTTTTATGCAGCCTGTCATTCTGTGCCTTTTAAATGGGGCATGTAGCCTATTCACATTCAAGGTTAGTATTGATATGTATGGGTTTGACTCTGTCGTTTTATTAACTGGTTACTATGCGAGCTTGTTTGTGTGGGTGCTTCATAGTGTCAGTGTTCTGTGTATTTAAGTATGTAACTGTATTAGCTGGTAATGGTCTTTCCATATTTAGTGCTCCTTGCAAGATCACTTGTAAGGCAGGTCTGGTAGTAATAAACTGCCTTACTATTTGCTTATCTGAAAGAGATCTTAGTTCTCCCTTGTTGAGGAAGCTTAGTTTGACTGGATATGAAATTCTACCCTGTACAATTTTCATATGTATACAGAGATTAATAATATATGTATGCCTTAGTAAAAATGCTATTAAAACTATGTCTATAAAGTAAAATCCTATTCATATTTTTAAAGTCAAAGTTAAGTATTTTGATTTAGCTATCTATTATTTTGTAGCCAACTTTCTCAACATGTAGGGCCTTAAAACAATAAACATTTATTATTTAACAATTTCTGTGGGTCAGGAATCTGGACAAGGCTTAGCTGTATGCCTTTGGCTCAAGGTCTCTCATGAGATGCATTCAATTTGTTAGTCAGGCTGCAGTCATCTTGAAACTTTGCTAGGGCTAAAGGATACACTTCCAAGCTCACTCACACAATTGTTGGCAGCCCTCAGTCCTTTGCTCCTTTGGCTTCTTCACACATATGGCCAATCCTCACTACATGGCAGCTGGCCTCTCCTAGAATGAGGGATCAGACATAGAGTGAGAGTGAGGTAGGGAGAGACAGAAAGAAAAAAAAAGGGAGAGACCAGGAAAATTCATGATCTCTTTATGAGCCAAACTCAGAAGCAGTATACCATCACTTCTACCCTGTACAATTTATTAGAAGTGAGTCAACAGGTTCAGCACATACTCAAGGAGAAGGAGTTTATACAAGAGTAAAATTACTAAGGAATACGAATTATTTCCCCTCCCCGCTTAGAATTTGCCTACAACCTACGTATTTTTACATGTCTATGTTAACAGGATAGACATGTATCTCAATAAAGCAAGAAAATTTTGAAATTATCTTCATGGGCAAACTTTTTGTTGTTATTGGTTGTTATTTTTAGAGGCAGGCAAGTATATTTTAAAGTAGATTCTGAAGACTACAATAGATAATCAAGTTATGTAATGTTATTTTACCCCAAATAAGGGTGTGACTACAAAGTAGGAATATACTCCCTTGTTGAGTCATTTATAAGTTTTCATTCAGCAGGGAATCCACAGGTAATTTAAGTGCACACATTTTCTTAATTAGGCTGTTCTTTTATGTTTTAAAGGGACATGTTAGTAGGATTATAGTTGATTGGGGAATATAAGATTAGGAAGAGATTCCAATGCTGAAACAAGTGGTACTCCCTTTCTTGGTAGTTTCACTAAGTACCTTATCTGCCTCCTTCCCCACCCCACAACTGTCCAGCTGTTGAAATTGCTTCTTCGCCCAATGCCAGCCCAAGCCTTTCTTTTTATTCTTGTTGGAAAATTCTCTTGGGCTTTTAACTGGAATTAAAACATTACTGCAAAGTCATCTGTCTCAAATCTCTGCTATGGTACAAAATACCTTTATGTTAACTGAGCTAGTTACACGAGGAAATTATTTAAATTATTGCTAAAAGTCCTCAATACAGTCTATTCTAAAGTTTCTCAAGATAAGTAGATGAAACGTCTCATTGAAACATTTATTTTTCTGAACTCTAAGTTATGTTATATAATAAAGATAAAACGATATACCTACTATAAAGTTGGACAAATTGATAAATTATTAGTTATACAACTGAAACCTACAGGAAGGGCCACATATTGTCTCACAATAACCATAAAAAAAACTATGGTTCCCTTGACTAGAACATAAGCTTCTGAGAATGAAGTAACAGAAAGAGGCAGAGGAGAGGAATCCCTATGCTCATAACTTTTCAGCTCACAATCTTTTCCCCTACAGGAATGTACTTCTATAAACCCTCTTTTTTTTGGTTCTGAATCAAGCGTGGACACTAAAGTCCCAATTGTATGCTAAAAAGTAATGGAACCAGCATGATCCAGCCATGCAAATAATTTTATAAATAGGGCCTAGAAACAGCATTAACTAAACAGGACTATATGCCAGAAACAGTCTCCCATTTCAAGAATTAACCCACAGGGTACTCAGTAATCAGTTAACCCTCTTCAAGGAAAACCACATTTTTATCCACTCAAGTTTCAGAAATCAGTTACTGTACTCTGTGAAGTGCCCAAGTTAAAGTCAGGGTAGGCAATGACCTTAAGCAAAAGCAGTTATATTTTCTTTCCCACTCCTTGCCATGTCAAAGAAAAAAAAATTACATGTTATTGCATCTAATATTACATGTTAAAGCCTTGTAAAGATTAGAGTTTTTATTTTTTTATTATGAGAGACCAGGCCACAAATTATCATAGATTCATAGCAAGACTCATTTATTTTACTCTAATATTTTCTAGCTAACGGAGCATGAAGGACTCACACAAATATTCTTTCCAAAGCAATAAAACTCAAATTATTTTCTCTGAGCTATCATCTTAAATGTTTGATTTATACCAAAAGGAAACAAATCCTACTGCATGGGTAGCAGCCAGTTTAGAAAGCTGCGCCAGTTAAACATTTCAAAATTTTTGGACACATCATCTGCCAAAACTGCATGGAACATCCCTTAACCAGACATGGGAGGAGAGTACCGAAAGACATTGCAATTGAGTCTCTTTTACAACATTATACGTAGAAGCCAAGAAACATTCACAATCTTTTATTTTTTTTTTTCAAAAGTTTGGGCTCCTGCACATCATGTTCTTAAACAGACTAGGTTATAAAAGTCATGAGTTTCCATTGACCTTTGCCCGGCCTTCTTAACTTTGAAGAGCATTGTATCTTATGTTTGAAAAGAAGCGTAAGTGGGTTTCCAGTAGAGATATCCCAGATTCTAATTACCTTCTAAGTCCATCACATACAAGAAAGTGGACAATATTTAGCATTGAGAAGTCCTTTAATTTACGAATCTCTTGCAAAGATTGCATCACAAATCACAAAATATTCACTAGTTGTAACAACTAATTTTCATTCTACTCCACATTGAAGATACTTTTGATTATCTTAGAGGGCAAAAATAAATGACTTTATTTTATTGATGTATTAAAAAATTAATAATACTAAGCATAGCTGAAGTTACCAAGTGTTTACTATGTACCAGTGTTTACATTTACCTCATTTAATCCTCTCAGTAATTCTATAGGATTGGAACAGATATTACCACCCTCTTTTCAAAGATAAGAATCCTGGTTGCAGAGAAGCTAAGTAATTTATCCAAGCCTACTCAGCTAGTAAGTGACAAGAAATAATACAAAGGAGGCTTTTTCTGTACTCTGTGTTCTGTACTCTACACATTAAGACATAAATAAGCCAGTTTGTGCTTTGTTGTTGGTGGTGGTGATTTGTTTGTAGCACAGAATCATAAAAAGGAAACATATATAACATTATAAATTCTAAGCACAACTAGAGAGAACATTATCTATAAAATATTTTCCTTATCTACCAGTGTTCAATGCCACAATAAAAACACGTAAATATACTGGTTAATTTTACTGAACTTTCTATGTATACGAACAAATGAATGCTTTTCCCAGCATAATAGATCACATATTATTAGTAAATAAATCAGGACTGACATTTCTTATACAATACACTCTAAATGCAACAGATTTTTTTTTTATGTTTTTTGTTTTTTATGTTGTTTTATGTTTTTTGTTTCTTGGTTGCCCAATACCTTTTGAATACTCTGACTATGCTTGGGGAATTTTCCTCCATGAGGTAGAACCCATAGAACTCACTTCTATGGCACACTTTCACTGTTAAAAATATAAGTATACAACTTAGATTGCACAAATTAAACTCACCTATGAGAGACTTTGATTTAGATGTGAGTGACTTGAGTAAGAAGGCATTTCAGGCTAAAATGAATGTTTGTTTGACTTCTGGCATCAGAAATAGACTCACTGCTGATGGTGTGGCTGTTGTGAGAAAGCTGAGTTTCTGGTAAATGCCAACTTTGTTCTTGTAGCAGGTGTTCCCTGATCCAGCAGGATCTGTGACAGAGTTAACAGAATTGTCCCTAAAATATAGCTTTCTGGCTAGTTCTTAACACTCTCAAAACTTCTGGAAATTACCCAATAACCTTTTAAAAGCTTTTCTTCTTTAGCAACCAGAGTCAGCTTCTGTTGCTTATGTTTAAGAATTCTAAGTTAGGGGCTCTGGTTCTGGGTAAAATAAAGTAAACACATCCCATCCCATCCTGTCTTTCTCACTTTACGTAATTATAAAACCTAGGCAGATTGAATGTACTGGACTATGAGGAGTCTGAAAAGAAAATAGCAATATGTGGATAAAGAAAAGATACCAAAATTCTAATCATCACTAAGCCTGTGTGAGTTTACATTTTTTCCCTTTAGTATCCTTGAACTGAACTCAAGGCAGTCAAAAACCCAGAAGTGAACATTGTGGTAAAGAGTGAGCTTTAAGAGAAGCCTGGCTCAGGAAACAGGGAAGGAAACTGCCAGATCTCAGAGAAAGTAGAGGAAATCAGCCAAGTGGTTATTTTTCTTTCATTTTTCCTGTATTCGCTCATGACTTATCCCCCAGGCAATTCATTGGTACCACAGCAGCAGTAGCAGTAGTGGCCAGCAACAGGAATCACTGGGTATACAACTCCAGGGAGGGAAACCTTCCTTTCCATTTGGTAGAGCTGTGTCTTCAAAAGGGTGAGGACAAATCCATTGCTTTTTTCCTCTTCTCCCTGTCCTCCTACCACATGGCCTCAGACTTGGCACAATAATAGAAGTGGACAATTTCTGGCCAAAGAACCAAAAACTAGAGCCTGTGGAAACCAGAAAGTTCCAAGAAAACAGTAGAGAAGGAAGGAAAAAAAAAAAAAGCGAAATGTTTCATTAACTCCTGGAGTCACTGTCAACCTGAGCATGCCTGGATCTATCATTAGTAGCATACAAAAAGTTTGCCAACTGAGTTAATGGATCAATTTCCTTTCAGGTCCCACATGGAACAGTGAATGATGTACACATAAAACAAATTTGAATAACATTGCAACAACTTTGGAAATTAAACTGACTTTGGAAATAGCTTATAAAAGATGGTTTGATACATGTAGTCTGAGCCAAACCTGTCAATTGCCTACTGAACTAAAAAACATCAACTTTCTCTATGAGATTTAAACAAGAGTCAGTCCCACAGTATTCAAAATGCCCAGTATGTAATCCAAAATTACTTAGATTATGAAGAAAAAATAATCTAAAATGACATAGTAAAATAAAATCAATAGACAGCAAAGACACCAACACAAATGCAAAAGGCTTTAAAATACCTTTTATTAGAATGTTAAAAAAAAGCCATCACAAAGTCTTGAAACAAACACTAAGATACGAATTATCCGCAAATAAATAAAAGAGACAAAGAATAATCAAATGGAAGTTTCTGAGCTGAAAAATTCAGTAACCCAGATTAAAAGCTCACTGGATAGATTAAAAAGCAGAATGAAAGTGACAGAGGAAAGAGCCAAAAAACTTGAAGGTAGATCAATAGACATTGTCTAATCTTAAAAGGTAGAAAAAAAATTTTTTTAAATGAACAGAGCCTCAAGGAAATGTGGAGCAACAGTAAATATTTAACAATGATGTTGTTGAAGTCCCAGGAGAGATCAGATTCTAGAGGTTTAAAAATGTGAAAAAGTAACAGCTAAAAACATTCTAAATTTGGTGGAAAACGTAAGACCATAGATTTAGGAAGTTAAGTAAATTACAAATAGAATCAATCCTAAGAAATTCACATTCAGATTCATCATAATGACAATACTGAAAACTATATACAAAGAAAAATTATTGAAAATGGTCACACACTCAAAAAGACACATTACCTACAGGAGCAGAAATATGAGAATGACTATGGATTTCTTCTTATAAGCCATGGAGGTCAGACAGGTGTCACAACATATTTTTCTTCAGTGTGGAAAGAGAACCGTCATTCCAGAATTCTATCTCCAACAAAAATATCCTTCCATAATGAAAGAGAAATAAAGATATTCTCAGATGAAGGAAAACTAAAATAATTCAATGCCAGCAGGCCTGCTATTTAATAAAAAGTTGTTAAAAGGGTACTTCATACAGAACAGAAATTGTACCAGAAGAAAATACCATGAATAAACAAATAACAACAAAATGGTCAACATCTGAGTTATGTTACATTTTTATTACATTTGAGGTCTATTAAGTATATTCCATGCTTGAAAACAAAGAACATAACATTGTTAGGATTTTCAATATATGTAGATGTAATGAAGAAGACACCTACATCATAAAGGGGGAATGTAAAGGAATTTATATAGTTATGTTTCCATATTCCTACTGAAGTGGTAAAATACAAATTCTTTTGTTTTTGTTTTTTTTTTTACTGTGAATATTTATTTTATTTAGTCATTTTTGTTTACAGTTGAAACTCTGGGAATTCAAAATTAACATCCTTGCCCGTGAGCTTCTTATAGACACCAGAAAAAGTTTCAGCCTTGTGTTCCACATTGTTCTGCTGTGCTTTGTCCAAACGGACCTTTATGAGCCAGCTGCCATCTAGTTTCACACGGATTCTCTTGCCCGCAATTTCGCTTGGGAAGACCAAGTCCTCAAGGATGGCATCGTGCACAGCTGTCAGAGCACGGCTCCTAGGACGCTTTTGTTTATTTTTGTGTACGGCTTTTTTGAGTTGGCTTAGGCAGAATTCTTCTCTGAGCGATAAAGACAACAGGCTTCCCACTGAACTTTTTCTCCAATTCGCGTACTAGCCGGACTTGGATTTTCTGGAAAGATTTCAGTTGAGGAACAGGAACAAAGATAATGATAGCTTTCCGACCACCACCAACTTCAATTTCCTTAGCTGCCGTAATATTCAGCTCCCTGAGCTGAGCCTTGAGATCCGGGTTCATCTCCAGCTCCAGAAGAGCCTGGGAGATGCGGGACTCGAACTCGTCCGGCTTCTCGCCATTGGGCTTCACGATCTTGGCGCTCGAACTGAACATGGCCTTCTCCTGGGAGAACTTGCCGAGCGCCGGCTTAGGAAGAGCTAAAATACAAATTCTTAATAGACGGTTAATAGTTTAGTATGTATTTATAATCCCTAGGGCAACCACTATAAAACATTGTAAAAAGATACATTGTGAAAATTACAATAGGTAAATTAAAATGGAATAAGGCAAAAGAAGGCAGAAAAGGGGAAACATAAAAAAAATAGGAACCAACAGAAAGTAAATTATACAATGGTTTGCTAATAAACAAATAATTGCATTGTATGTAATTGCAACATCAGTAATTGCATTATATGTAAATAAATAAATTGCAACAGAGATTACTGGTGAATAAAAAGCATGACCCAACCAGATGTTGTCACCCAAAAACTCACTTCAAATATAATGATAAGGACAGATTAAAAGTAAAGGAAATAAAAAAAAAGGTGTAGTAGCTATATTAATACCAGACAATATAGGCCTTAGAGAAAAGAAAACTACCAGGAATAAAAAGGAAAATTACACAATGATAAAAGGATCCATTTCAAATGTGTATTCACTTCTGATAAGTGAAATTCGAAGAACGATCCTTGACCTTTTGCCTTTGTATAATCTGCCTTCCTTTGAGTATGGGCTGAAGCTGTGAATAGGATGAAATACCGCTCCCATGAATATGTTATGTTTCTTGGTAAAAGGAATATTTCAATTGTGTTGAGTTTAAAGTGGAAAGTTTTCTCTGACTGGTGGGATTAGTCAGAGAGATTTGAAGCATGAAAAGGACTTTACATGCCATTGCTCTTTGGGACCCAAGAGAAACCACCCGGACATCTGACTTACAGAACTGTGAGGTAATAAATGGAAGTCATTTAAGGCCACTGAGGTCGTGATAATTTGTTACTCTGAAAAAAAAAAAAAAAAAAAAAAAACTAATACAACCTCTAACAAGAGTTTTTACATGAAGCGAAACTAACAGAACTGAAAGGACAATATGAGATTTTAGTGGGAGACTTCAACACTCCTCACTCCTCTCCTAGTAGTAGATACAACTGGTAGAAAACCAGCAAAGACATATAAAAACTTAAACTTGAGACTTTTTGTTTATTCATATTTAAATGTTGGAGGTTCTATCAGCTTGATCCGTTGAGAAAGAACTATGTGGTTAGGTACCTAGGAAACCAACAATGGACATGCAACATGGATGAAAATTAAACTTTTATTGTATAATCTGCTGAAACTTGAGGATTTTTTTTTTTTTTGACGGCAGCCATATCTTCTTCTTCTGGTTGATACAGTCCGTTATTAGGATATTGCTTAAATAATTACAAAACATAGTGTAATGAAATATATTATGAATATTACATAACTAATATAATTTTTAGATACATTGTTGGTTGAAAAAGATATAATACAAAAGAAAGTGAAGAATATGCTAGCCTAGAGGGTATGGTATGTGTTTGTAGTGGATATATGTTTGTGTGTTCATATGCTCCTGATTAGCCCTGAAGGGTGCATAAACTGATAATACTGATTACCTCTGGGAAGAGGAACAGGGAACCAGGGGACAGAGGAAGATTTTCAGTGTCTATCCTTTTGTACCTTTTAAATTTTAATTCTTGAGAATGTATTATTTTTTCAAATATCAATAACTGATCTTAATTTTTTAAATCTGCATAGATTCAATTATGTTTAAAAATACATTTACAGAAAAGACAGCAAAAAGAAATAAACTAATATCTATTACCCTTTAAAATTAAGGACTGCTTAAAATTTTGCTTACAAACTTTTATCTGTCATCTATATTTTCTAGAATAAATATAAATTAATTTTGTGAATTTAAGTTTTATAAAATGAAAATTTACTTATTAAGCTCAAATTCTCTTAAAGAGTAAACTTTTAATCCCTTTTGATAGCATCAAATCCTTCACCATTTATATCTAACCTGCTTTCCTAACCTATACTATTTTCCTTTATAATAATCAAATATAATATAATCAAATCGAACAGCATTCTCTTTCCTTGAAGACAGGAAGAATCTTGTTTGTTTCTAGTTTGAGGGTGTGTAATAACACAGAAAGAGCAACAAAGGCAAATTGGAATACTTTGCAAATCACTTTCACCTAATTGGCTTGTTACTGAACATTAGCCTTGAACATAAGAAGTACTATTCAAACATACATACACCACACACTAAAATTACTATTATATGTAATTGCAAAATTCTATAATAATATATAGAGTCAACTCTTGATAAGAGACTATATTCTACTTGAGTTTTCCATTGTGTGTTATTAGTAATTAGACTTCTGCATATGTAAAGTAAAATGGTTGATTTAGCTATAAAAACTGATCACAAGTTAAGTGCATGTTACGCGTTCGCAAGGAGAGCCTTTAGGCACACTAATATTGGAAATTTTTCCTAAGTATGTCAGAACTAAGATTTCTCATTTTCCCATTTGACAATCATTATTAACAACTCAGTTTATATACTGGATACTCCTTACAGCTCTTTCTAAAGAGAAATAAAAAGAGGTGTCTTAGCAGAGACCTTCAGCTGGTGATACCTACACAAACTTCCTATGGAATCAGTGTTCAAATATAAAACATTTCTCATAGCAGCAAGACTTTAAACCTAATTTTAAAGCTCAGAGATTTCCAACTCTGTAGGTGAGGTGTGCCTCCTCATAGCTCCTGTGTAAATATGCAAGGAGGCAGGAAACTGGTTCCTCTCTTAGTGGAGAATCCAGCTATACCTAGCCTATTGGTTTTGTCTGGAAGCAAAGTAAGCACAGCATAAAAAGCCATGTGCACTTATCAGCCTCAGTTTGCAAGCATTACTGAGCCTGTACTATGTATTTTATATGGTGACCATGCTCTCCCTGTGTCCAACGATTATCAATATTACAAAAAAATGAAATAAAGACCCAAACTATTTACATAAAGGTAAATGATGCAACGTGACATAAAATAAAATGTAAAAACAAGCTGGAGATAATGTTTTAAACCTATACAAGGGCAAACGAACATGCTTTGGAGAAAATAGCAAACACCTATTAACAGAATTAAGCAAGCAAATAAAAACAAGATGGGATTAAAAAGCAGTCACGTTAAAATATTACTAAGATTAATAATTTGCTACAAATTAGATACAAATAATGCATAACAGCAAACTATTTTGGTAGTGATGCCCCTTAAGGGATGATGATAATAACAAAAATAATATAATTGCAACACTACTATTAATACTTTTGCCTGCTCGTTGTGTGTCAAATACTTTACAAAGTATTTCAAATATATTATCACATTTAATATGATGTTAAATGGTCCATTTTGTTTTGACCCTAATGTTACGGTCAATTTTGTTGTTTACCATTTTATAGATTGAGAGACTTAGGTTTAAGAACATTCAGAACTTTCAAAGACATCAGAGAGATTAAAAAAATGCCAGAAGTACAACTAAAACTTATTATCTTAACTATTGTACTATAAAAAAGTGTTGATATCAATGAATACAAATTGACTAAGACTGATAATTGGTAGGCTGAGAGTAAAGAAGGACAAAAGGGATTGCTTCCAAAGGACTAGCATGTCGTAATGTTTCCAGTTGAAAATGATGTTGATACACGTTACCATTATCAAATTATTCTCTAGATGCCATTGTCTTTTTATATTCCTGACTCCCACAGGACTTCAGGGAATCAATAGAATATGGTGTCAAGTTATATAAAGGAAAAGTAAGCTGTTATATAAAGGAAAAATAAAGCTGGCCTTTATTTACAAAAGTGATACCTAATTTAAAGTAGAATAAATGTTTTGCTGAGCGTGGTGTTGGAGGTTATTGGTGATATGATCGTGCCTGTGAATAGCCATTGCACTCCAGCCTGGGCAATAAAGCAAGAATCTGTCTCTTGAAGAAAAAAAAAAATCTGAAAAATTTTCAACTTAATTTAGGTCATTGGTAATGAGAATAACTAATTTTAAAATACGCAACATAAAAGTACTAAATTGTGAAAAGCAATTAAAAGATCACAAGGAATCTGTAAATTTACCTTTACTCCATGTTATTATCATAACTACCTACCAGGTTATGCAAATGAGCTAGATAACCACACTTTTGCTGTAATTTCTGTCTTTATGAGACTACTCTTCCTGGTTTGGGGCTCCACATATGTGGGGCAATGATAATGTTACTATAGGATTTCATCCAACAAAGTTAGCAAGGATAATAGGACCTGTGAGGAAAAATTCAGGGCTTGGGGCTTTTAGAGGAACTGAAAAACAAAACGTTAAAGAGAGACTTATTGTAAGAGCATGATGTCCAACAGCTGTTCTCTTTTTCCAGCAAACCAAGAGGAAGAGGAGACAGGCTTCAATTAAGGCAAGAGAAATTTAAATTAGACATCTGCTGAGTTGGCATAATGATCCCATATTCTTTTGGAAGTGGAAAGAAATGAAGAAATCCATGAGTTTAATATTTGAAAATATTATTTAAACAATTTCATAAAAGACAAAAATCCAGTCACACTGATACACACTGGAAGAAGGAAACAAAAACATTTACTTTTGCCTAAGAAGTATTTTGTTGCATCATCCAATAATGTTCTAAATAAATATTTTTGATCAAAGGAATTAAATCAAAAGTTTCATGTAAACATGGGCATAAGGTAGAATGCAATCACTGGAAGTTGTACAAGGTGTGCTGAAAATCCTATTTACCAGAAGTTTCAATAGTAAATTTTATCTTTGTGTATAGGCAAAAGAAAAAGTACTAGAGAACACACACATTTTTATCCAATTTATTCTTATCCTTTCTGAGTATACTGGTATTTACACTGCCAGTAACAATAAAAAGTTTTCCATTTTTGGAATAAATTATGTCTTCTCAGGTGTCAGTGGCCTTATTCAAACTGACTGAAATGTCAATGATTGATTCTTTTCCAAAGGATGTAATGCCTAGATATCTTACTGTGATTCTTGGAATTCTAGGTTTCAGGTTCCTAAGGCATTTGAGAGAGCAACAATGTGAAATAACAAGTAATAAATGAATTTAGGCAGGAAACATTTATAGTGATGATCACTGCCTCTCTCTTCTGTCATGCGCTACTCTTTGAAAACCTTAAAATTCCTTCAATCCATGTAACCTTAATTACATCACTGTGTATGTGTGCTTATTTTTATTCCATCTGAATGCAAAATGAAATGGGAATGTTTTATGTTATTGCTCATTTTAATACCGTAACTTTAATTACATCATTCTTTGTGTTTGTGTGTGTGCTAATTCTTATTATATTTTAACACAAAATGAAATAGGAATGTTTTTTATTACTCATTTAAGAATTGTTGGTAATACAATCATTTCCCATTTGCATATCAAAACTCTGAGCTACAATGCTTGGAATCAAGAATTGGATGCTTATCTGGCCACCTACAGCCAATTTTGCCTGAAGATTGGCCTTATGTGTTTGATTATTTCCAAATAGTTAAGGCATATGCTTTTTGAGAAAGCACACTACATATTTTTAGAATTTCATCACTCAAGGCCACAGCTGGTTAATAGCAAACACCACTCATTTTCAAACTTCTAATAACCATTAAAGTAAAATCCTGCACATCACAGAACAGACACTGTTATGCTCAATGTACAACATAAAAACAAGCAAAGACAAACAAAAAAACAAGGGGCTGTATGTCTTAGCTACTATAAACTGCTGACACTAGAGACAGGTATGGCAAATTTTCCTTCATTTATCTTCCTCCCTCTACCGTCTTATGAGAAATGGCATACCAAAACAGGTCAATATTCAGACCAATGTCTTCCAAAATTTTAACACTATATTGCCTTATTAAAAAAAAACAAAACCTGTGAATGCTAAGCTCATTAAATGGCCTTTCACTGAGGAAGTAATGATAGCAACAGTATGGCCTAAATTTTTCCCTTTTCCTCACCACTTCTCCATGGCCCTTTACCAAGCATTCCTCCCACTGATTACACATTTGCCTACACTTAATAATGTCAGTGGAGGGACAGCATGGCATCTAATGCTGAGCATATTATTTACAGTATCTGAAATCTCCAAAGTTGTAATAATCTTCATACACTTTCTTTCAAGCATGCTTGAAACAAACACTGCACTAAAACTCTTCAGTTTGCAAATGTTTGATTGTCCACAGTTTCCATAAAAGAACCAAAGTAACAGCTTGGTTTTAAGAATAAAAAGAGTGTCTTAATAAATGCAGCATAGAAACAGTTCAAACTGTCTATCTTGACCAAAGTTAAGTTCATAAGAGATGGTTCCCACATGCAGGGAAAAATGCTTTACTTGCTTTTGCATTTGCTTGGCACTTGGGGCCTATTTATTACTTCATATACTTGGACGCAACAACAGCTAGCACATAGTTATAGTTGTGGAAAGGGGTGGTATTGTGGTAGATATACTCTGAGTGTTAGCAAATGTCACATAATTGTTATTTGTAGGCTTTTTCAAGCCCAGATAACAAGAAAGTTTAAAAATATGACTTTACAAAATACTTCTGGCTGGGCACAGTGGCTCATCCCTGTAATCCTAGCACTTTGGGAGGCCAAGGCGGGAGGATCACTTAAACTCGGGAATTTGAGACCAGCTTGGGCAATATGGTGAGACTCCAACTATACAAAACAATTAAAAATTATCCGGTCATGATGCTTTGTACCTGTGGTCCCACTACTTGGGAAGCTGAGGTGGGAAGACTGCTTGAGCCCAGCAGTTCAAGGCTGCAGTGAGCCTGGGTGACAGAGCAAGACCCTATCTCAAAACAAGACAACCCCCCAACACATACACAAAATATTTCCTACAATAATAATCTATAAAGCCTGAGAGAAACTGTGAGGAGAAATTTACTCTGTTAAAATTCACACTTTTAATATCCAAGTTTTTTTTCTTATGATATTAAAAACTGATTTATACATATGGGTTACTATTTTAGGACAGTCAAATTTTTTTTTAAGATTCCTTGGTTTGGGGATTCCACTAAAGTAATTCTTCAATTACAGTGTGTGTGTCTTTAATTTGTCAGAGAACACTATAATTCCTACATTAGGGTGATACCTGTTATCAAATGACTACACAGGGAGGAACTCATTTTGCCAAAAAACTTAATTCAATCTACTTACAGCTCAATTTTATAGTTCATTGAGAGTAAGGGTGAAATAAAACACAACCTATAAGTGATAATATCACAGTAACATTTGCTTCAAAAGCCATTCATATTTATTTCACCTAATTTTCACATTTATCCAATAAAGTAACCGTGGAAGACATTGTATTTTATGCATCTTGGCTGCCTCAATGTCTATCTGTAACGTGTAAGAACTTACTATTAGTGTCTGACAATAACGCATGAGGTTGATGTTGATTACTCAACCCCAGGCACTCAGTGAGACTGTGTCATTGTACAAACTAGATTCATGGACATACTCTAGCCTCCAGACTCTTCTCGTAATGCCATGCTGAAATCAACTATAAGGTTGTTAATAGTCAGGAGGCTACCATGTATGAAGAATTATTAACCACTCTAGATCAAGGTGTTGGCTCTTATGGCTGGCATTTTGAGAACCAGAGCTATGGGTGAGGTCATATTAAGTAGGAATATAAATATTCAGCACTTCCAATATCTGGAAAGATCATTCAGGGCTATCTTTGCCTTTCTCCAAATCCTTTAGCAGAGATACAGCTACACAGATTTTTTAATTTGCTAAGGATTAATTTACTAATTTTACTAATAAATTACTATTTTACTAATAAAATTAGTAAATTACGAATTTACTAATTTGAATTTACTAATTTACTACCAGGGAAAGATCATTAGCGCAAACTTTAGTTTCCATGAACATTGTTTAAACACAACATAATCAAGAAATAAAATGAAATACAGGGAATGAATAAACAATAAGCTACTAATAAGGCTGGTTTATGGTCTTAAGGGGGCCAACCTACGTGTAATGACTGGAAGTGATGTAATAGTAAAATTGCATCTAAGCTGTCAAGTACATTGCCTATGAAATCTGATAAGCTCACTGATATTGAGCAAGAAAAAAGAGGAACCATCAAGAGAAGGGCACTGTTTTTCCATGTGATGTCACTGCATTAGCTTGGTTAGTTAAAAACAAAAACAAACAAACAGAAAAGCTAGTTTTATATCATTCAGAAAACCAATAATCCCATTGACTTTCCAGTTAGATGCTATCATTAGGCATAGTCCAAGGAAAGAAACAAGGTTGTAACAGAATTTTAACAGAATTATCTTTTTTAACCAGTTAGAAAACAGATGGAAGTGGGAGGTGGAGGAGTAAGAAGAAACAAAAGGGCACAGACAGATTCCCAACATATAAGCATTATTAAATATTATTGGTGTTTTGTTGAGTATACTTACTCCTATTAACATTAACTTAGTCAGTGCTTGTCTATGAATCAGACTCACTGGACTCATGTCCATGGTGTACTCTAGAGCAGTAAATTATCATATTGTAATGGGCATGCGATTATGTGAGCATGGTGTTAACATGCAAGCTCTGATTTAGAAGGTCTGGGCTGCTAGGAGATGCTGCAGATCCAGGGACCACACTCTGACTACCACTGCTCCAGGCAATCCATATTAGCTAAACTGAAGGTCTTCATAACAGCTTTCTTCCTGTCCCACAATGGATTGTTATGAAGAGGTTAAATATTTTCCCTAATTGTGTTTCTAATTCTCAAATAATAAGATCCCCATTGTAAGCAGATAATATTATCAATGTGACTTATGCCATAAAGAAACTGTGCTATAACAGTTTGTGCTATAACAGATTGTTTCATAATAGAATTCTCAAACAAAGATGATGAAGTTATAGAATTTAAAGTTATCTATCTACACACTGGAGCTCTATAAACATATGATTTTTTAAAAATGAGTTTTTAACAACAGATGTCTTGTTTTTCACATGAAACCCCTCATGCTTCAATATATGAATATGTGAAACAGATAAATGAGAAAGAGAATATCTTTGCTCCGACACTGCCTGTGTGTAATGACGTGGGGAACCTTCTTAATACCTCTGAGAAAGCTCTTGGGTATGAAAACGACTTTTCCAGGGGAAAAGTCCTGTCACCTTAAACCAAACCTGAGACTAAGGCCTCGCACATAAAGTAAACCACAGAATGAGTCTTTGCTCTCTTTGCTCGTCAATACTGGTTTTCAGCTCAATTAATTCTGTCCCTTTCAGTCCATTTACCATACTGCCAAAAGTAATTTTGCCTAAATATCATATTTCTGATGTTACTCTCCTGTCCAATAAAATCTTCAGTGATTTCTCTTTAGAAAACAACACATTTACTAGCACAATGTTCAAGATTTAGAATTAAGCATGAGTTTTAATTGACTCTGTGACACAAGTCCCTTAAGTATTGTCTTATTTTCTCCAACTACAAAATAAGGACATACAATTGGGTTGAAAGAAATTCAGAAAAAACTAAAAGAGGTTTTGGTCAAAATGATTATTTGGTAAGAAATGAATCAAAATAGTCACTCCCCTACTTCCCCTTGCCACAACAAGCTAGTTACTTTGAAGCATCTTTGAGAAGTTTTATAGTCTTTTGATTTTTGGGGGAAGTCTTTCATTCTTTTATTATAATATATATATGCAGATACACGCACACACACACACATATATATATACACATATGCAGGTCTGTTTTACATATAACAATTGATCCTATCAAATAATCAGATGAAGGTATTCTACTGGTAATTTCTCCCCAAATCAATTCAGGTAAAATTAGATACTAATGTACTTAACAGAATATTAAAATTTGAGAATTCATGATCAGTTTCCGTTCTGAGACCATACACACAGTTCAAAATATACATTAACTGAGTTAAGGCAATACAAGTGGGTTAAAAGAAACTACAGGTTTCAGAATAATTAAACTGTGTATTTTGCTTGCATTAGAGTCACAATATGAAGAGCAAATATTGTGTGTATCTCACGGCTGTTTTGTGCAGTGTGAACAGTTTCTGAACACCTAAGGTGATTACACAGCAGGTGGGCAAACAGCTGGTGTGGCCTGCTTAAGGCTTCTCTGAGGGTACATTTCTTCTCCACCTCTCCTTTCCTGGGTCCTTATTTTAGTTTGTAACCAGCCAGGTGGCCTTGGTTGCATCTTCAGCCAGCAGGGAGCAGGCACTTTCACAGGAGGAAGGCAGGGCTCCTTGGTGATGTCTGTGTTTTTGATGTTATAGGCTTCCTCTATCATATTCTTTTTCACCCAGTCAGTGGCTAATGGGCTGGAGGCAACTGCAGAACTGCAGCCAGATGCTTTAAACCTCATATCCACAATCTTCCCCTTTTTGTCCACTTGAATCTGTATTTCATCACCTCATGCTGAAGCCCACACCAATCCAGTTCCAATATTTTTAGATGTCTTATCATGGGACCCCACATTTGTAGGCTTTTCATAGAAATCAACAATCTTCATTTGACCTTTTGTTTAATATTTTTGTTGGTTTTGAAGGGTTTTATACTTGTTTGATGTTTTTCTATTTTATTTTCTTTCAAATATTATTGCCTTTCCCTATCTATATTAGTCATATTAAGTTAGTTTCTAAACCAGTGTGTGTGTTCCATGCAAGAATCATAGAAGATGAACTTAATGGAAATAAAATCAAATGAAAATTTTTAACTTTTTAAAATGTTAACATATTATTAGAAGAGATACAATGGGATGAAAAAAACTGTGGAAGACAGAAGAAGGAGGGTTTGACTAGGACAATCCTTCCAAATAAGAAATGTTTAAATTATAGTATTTGGTTTGATGACTCCATTCAGTTACTGTTGTTGGAATTACAAAAATGTAAAATAAAATAAAAATTATGATCCTATCACACACATAAGAAAAATAGCAAATACAAGAAGAGTATTAAAAATGTATAAAACTGTTCATAAAAATCAAACATAATCTGCACAGTTTTATATACTTCCAAATATATTTCTATGTACATATACATGAATTTACAGATGGAGGCTTGCTTTGTCCCAGGCATTGAGCTAAACACTATTCTTATATAACCTCATATAATCCTCATAACAGCTTTGAGGGGTAGATATTATTCCCATTATTTTTTATATAAAGTGAGGTTTAGAGAAGTTACAAATTATTCCACTGCATTGTTATGTCATAATGTATTTAATCATTTATGTTTAAAATTCAGATTTTAAAACCTTTTAACTACCACGAAGAGTTCAGGATAAGAATAATTGCCTTAAAATGGTTTCAAATAATCAATGAGAACAAGAACAAAACATTTTTTACAGTTTAGCAGTTCTTGGGTAAATGTTCACATCTCTACCTTAGCTTCTTTTTGTCTAGTACAATGTTGTAGCTTTACTATCAGACTCTGCTAAACACCTTCTGTGTGTGGGTGTGTGAGAGCATTTAGTTTCCACAATAACTCTATAAAGCAGACACATCATCCCCATTTTACATAAGAGGATACTATAGGTCAGTGGGGTTAAGTAGCATGTCTAAGGTCACAGAGCTACTGTGCAACACATTTAGAATGCAAGCCAGGTTTGTCTTGCTACCCAGCTTTTCACCATCAGTTCATCAAATTTCTTCTCCCCCACTAGAGTCTCTTCAAATAACAGAAACGGCGAACATTAGCAAACTGGCACTCTGCACCCTCCCTTTTGAACCCCCAATTCTGGTGTGCCCCTACTAAAATAAGGTCTGTATCCTCCCAATACTTAAGAAAACCTATCATCTGTATAGACTTAGTTTTCTGGGTTTTATTTTTGTTTGTTTTTTGTTTTGTTTTGTTTTTGTTTTTGTTTTCGTTTTGAGACTGAGTCTTGATCTGTCACCCAGGCTGGAGTGCAGTGTCGCGATCTTGGCTGACTGCAACCTCCCCCTCCTGGGTTTAAGCGATTCTCCTACCTCTGCCTCAGGAGTAGCTGAGGTTACAGGTGCATGCCAAGCCCAGCTAATTTTTTTTTTGTTTTCCTGTATTTTTGGTAGAGATGGCGTTTCATCATGTTGGCCAGGCTGGTCTCCAACTCCTGACCTCGTGATCCGCCCACCTCAGCCTCCCCACGTGCTGGATTACAGCAGTGAGCCACCTCGCCCAGCTGGACTGTTATCTTTAAGTCTGTTTTTAATTTATCTCTCCCTATATTCTAGATTTCTGCACTGTGGGCTCATGCTTTATGTGTTCAGTAAATATTCAAATTGCCATGAAGATGGAGGAAATGATCAAATTATCTGTTACTGTTATGTTATTTCTATCACAAACTGCAGACCAAGCCTTTTTTCATCTCTTCGATCATTTTATTTTCTTTTAAGTAAACACATTGCAAACAAAAAGTAACTTATTAATAGATATTTAAAGTAATTTCTTGTTAATAAAATTTCTTTTTCTATTGAATTTCTTGTTAATCATTAAGTAGTCGTTGCCTTTAAACCTTGGGTCCCCAACCCCCAAGCCACAAACCAGTACAGGAACCCGGCTGCAGAGCAGGAGGTGAGCGGCCTGTGAGCAAGCATTACCGCCTAAGCTCCGCCTCCTGTCAGATCAGCAGCTGCATTAGATTCTCATAGGAGTGAGAACCCAATTGTGAACGGCGCACCTGCGGGATCTAGGTTGTATGCCCCGAATGAGAATCTGATGCCTGATGATCTGAGGTGGAACAGTTTCCTCCCAAAACCATCCCTGCGACTTCATCCACGGAAAAATTATCTTCCACAAAAACCAGCCCCTGGTGCCAAAAGGTTTGGGGACTGCTGCTTTACACATTTTTTTTAAATTTATAATCTGTCAAAGATTAATTTTGCCACAGCCATTTTCCTTTGGTTAGTATTTTTCTTTCTCTTACTTTCAAACAATCTGTAAAGTGATTTCTAGAGATGTCTTCTGTAGAAAGAATAAAACATGATTTTTTATAGGCCAATCTACTTTCTGTTTTCACACTTTAGAAGCTAATGGCAAAATATTACAATGATAAAATTCAAATTTAAAAAATTTTTATTTTGGGAAATTTTGAAAACATACAAAAATAAAGCAAATTATATAACAAACTTTCATTTATCTATCACCCAACTCCAACTAGTATCAACAATTAATTCAATTTTTTCAATGTATCTCCCAACATATTATTTTCTTGAGAAAGTATCTTTTAACATATACCCTTGAACTTTAACATTTTTTGCAATTGACAAATATGGAAACTATTTCTAAGACTTTTTTTTTCCTGTTTTTCTTTTCTGTCTTTTATTGAATCAAATTTTTAAGTTCCTTTTCATCTTTCATTTATCATAGATTATATTTCCATCCTTCAGTAACTGCTCCAAAAATTATCAGTTTTTAAATTAACAAAGCCTAATATTGATTAATATGTGTTTTCTGCTACCGAATACCTTTGATATGGTTCAGCTGTGTCCCCACACAAATCTCATCTTGAATTATAGCTCCCATAATCCCCACCTGTGGAGGGAGGGACCTGGTGGCAGGTAATTAAATCACGGGGATGGGTTTTTCATGTGCTGTTCTTGTGGCAGTGAATAAGTCTCACGAGATCTGATGGTTTCATAAAGGGCAGTTTCCCTGCATATACTCTCTTGCCTGCTGCCGTGTAGGATGAGCCTTTTCTCCTCCTTCACCTTCCACCATGATTTTGAGACCTCCCCAGCCATGAGAAACTGTGAGTCTATTAAACTTCCTTTTCTTTATAAATTACACAGTTTCGGGTATTTCTTCATGGCAGTGTGAAAATAGACTAATATAACTTTAAAAAGAAGTAACTTTATATCCTAACCCAGTTGCTATTATTTAATATTTTATATTTACTTTCTATATGTACTCAGGCAATTATTATTTTTAATTTACATAGTCAATGTTACTTTTATGTTTACAACTTGTTACTGCTCGCTTTCTTCTATTGCTTCATTTTGGGTGGAATTTCCTTCCTCAAAGTACTGCTTTGGTCATTCTCAGTAATGATCTGGGAATGGTAACCGTTTGAATTTTTACTTTCTCTGGAATATGTCTCTACCCTCAAACTTGAATGATAGCTTAACGAAGTAGTCATTTTATTCTCCTAATCTAACAGTATCACTGGAAAAGGAAAAGCTGTTAAGATTTTTAAAAAGTACAACTTGTCAATATTTTTCTTTTATGTATCACACTGTTGGTGTCATATCTAAGAAATATTTGCCTAACCCAAGGTCACAAATATTTTTGTCTTATACACTGTTTTTAAATTTTAGGTGTTTCATTTATAATGTAATGAATGAAATTTTTGAAATGGATATTTAGTTGTTCCCCCACCATTTGTTGAAAAGGCTATCATTGTTGTCTGAATTTCCTTTGCATTGTGAAAAATTAGTCGTCTATACATAGGTGGATCTGTTTCTGAATTCTTAGTTGTTTGATTGACTTCAAATTCTTTTTGAAATAGAAAATCTTGATGCCAGTATCATGTCTTAATTACTATAACTTTATGCTTTTTGAAATTATCAAATATGAATTCTTGAACTTTTAAAATCATTCTTGAAGTTGTTTTGGTTATTTTTCTCATTTGCATGTCCATACAAATTTCAGAATATATCGATTTGGAAAGAATTAACAATATTGACTCTCCCAAGGGGTATCTCCTCATTTACATTTTTTAAATGTCTCTCAGTAATGTTTTGTAGTTTTCAGTTTAAAGGTTTTGTACATCTTTTGTCAGATTTCTCCCTTGCACTAATATTTTCAATGTATGGTTTACTTTTAATTTCAACATCCCTTTGTTCATTAGTAATAGATAGAACTGTGCTTGACTTTTGCATATTGATCTTGTATGCTATAATATTGATGAAATACCTTAACAGTTCTGGTAATTTTTTGGTGGATTTTGTGAAAATTCTGTGTAGATGAACATGTTATCTTAAATACATGTAATTTTCCTTCTAATCTCTTTTTGCCACATGGTACTAGTTCCAATCTTTAGTATAATGACCAGAAGTAGTGAGATCTGATATGCACGTCTTGTTCTTGATCTTGATGGGAAAGTATTTAACACTACTAAGTATAATGTTAACTTTCCGGATTTTTGTTGCTCCTCTTTGCCACTTTTAAGATGTTTTCCTTTTTTTCTTATTTCACTGAGAGGTTTTAAAATTTATTTTAAAATCAGGAATGGAAGCTTGATGTTTGTCAAATACTTTTGATGAATCTATTGAGATGATCATATGGTTTTTCTTTTTTTTACTTACACGGTGAGTTATATTGATTTTTTTGCAATATTAAACTATCATTCCTGGTATAAAATATCTTTGCCTGAAAATGCATTATCCTTCTTTTTTTATTCAATTTACTAAAATTTTGTTCAGAATTTGAGATTCAATGATTCTGAGGAAGAGTGATCTGTAATTTTGCTTTCCTTAACTGTTTTTGTTTGGTTTTGATATTAATGCAATACTAGTCTTATTAAATTTACTATGAATTTCAAAAAATCTGTGTAGAATTAGTATTTTATCCTTAAATGTTTAGTAGAACGCACCTCTGAAGCTATCTGAACTTGAAGTTTTCTTGTAGAAATTTTTTTTACTACGATTTTAATTTATAGACATAGTACCATTCAGGCTATTTTTGTTCTCGAATATACTTTTGTAGTTTGTGTTATTCAAACAAGTGTCTATTTCAGCTGGGCATGGTGGCTCACGCCTCTAATCCCAGCACTTTGGGAGGCCGAGGTGGGCAGATCACCTGAGGTCGGGACCAACATGGAGAAACCCTGTCTCTACTAAAAATACAAAATTAGCTGGACATGGTGGTACATGCCTGTGATCCCAGGCATGGTGCTACTCTGGAGGCTGAGGCAGGGGAATCCCTGGAACCCAGGACCCAGAGGTTGCGGTGAGCCGAGATCATGCCATTGCACTCCAGCCTGTGAAACAAGAGCAAAACTCCCTTTAAAAAAAAAAAGGTGGGGGGTCTATTTTATTTAATTTGACTAATCTATTAGCATACAGTTGTTTACAATGCTCTCTTACTATTGTTTCAAAACTTGTAGATCTCTAGTGTGCCATCTTTACATTCCAGATATTGGTAATGTGTGTCTTCTCATTTTCTATCTTTTTTCAGATTAGTCTGGTAAAAAGTTTTACATTTTAAAAACTCTTCAAAGAGACAGTTTTTGGTTTCATTGGTTTACTCTCTTCATTTTGTTTTCTCTTTCATTAATGTTGACTGGGTCATTATTTTCTTATTGTTTGTGCATGTTTGTTTCTTAAGGTGGAAACTGAAATCATTGATTTGAGCTCTTTAGTGCAGCCAATTTTCCTCTTTGTAGTACTGTTTCAGTATCCCACAAATGTTGATATTTTGTGTTTCTATTTGCTTTTTTTCTTCAGTTAAAAATAATTTCTGACCCCAGTGTGGCAGCACACACACGTAGTCCCAGATACCTGGGAGGCTGAGCCCAGAGGATAGTTTGAGCTTGGGAGTTCCAAGTCCAGTCTGGGCAAAGCAACAAGATCCGATATCTTAAAAACAAAAAAACAAAAACAAAAAAACTTCTACGTATTTTTTGACACATCAGTTATTTAGGAGTCTGTTAATCTCCTCATACTTGGAGATTTTATAGATGAATTTCTGCTATTTATTGCTAATTTAGTTCCACCATGGTTAGAGAATACATTGTGTATTCCCTTAATGATTTTGTATTCATTGAGAGTTGTTTCACACACCAAATCTATCTCATGATTTATCTTAGTAACTATTTCATGCTCATATAAAATGATATGGATTATGCTATTAGATAAAATGTTCTAGAAATATTACTTAGGTCAAGTTGTTTGTTAACATTACTCAGTTTTCTGTGTCCGTGCTGATTTTCTGCATATTGTTTCTATCAATTATTGAGTGAGGGATATTAAAATCTCCAGCTGCAATTATAAATTTGTCTCTTACTCATTGTACTTCTACTAATTCTTGCTTTATGTATTCTGAAACTCTGCTATTAGGAACATAAACTTTAGGATTGTTATGTCCTTCTGATGAATTGACCACTTTGTACAAAATGACTTTCTGTACATGTAAAAGTGGTTAAAATGCTACATTTTACCTACATTTTATGTTTGTATACTTTACCAAAATTAAAATAATTGAACATTAAATAGGGTGAAAAAATAATTTAAAATCAATTGTTTGCAAGTTCCTCCCATAATACCTTTCTCTTTCTCCTTTTGTTCTTAATATACTCTAGATTGTAATGTTATGATTTATCCCTTTCGCTTCTGTTGCAGCCTACAGAATTAATTTCTCCTCTATGAAACATGGAATTTCTTAGGTTTATAGACTATTACCATCTCATCCTTTGCAGTCTAGTCTAAACACACTTGGGTGACTTATCTTAAATTGACAAAGAAACAAAATTGAAACATTCTGTGCACGCTAAGGTCAAGTTATATTTTTTATCTAATTTATACTATTTGCCAATTAAAATAAGGAGCATTGTCTTCATGAAAGAACAATTGATTTGTTAATGATTTTAGGCAAGGAGAAGTTTATTTTATCTTAATGCAGCCTGTAGAAAAGCATTTCCTTTTCTTTTATGTGGTCTAAATTAAGTAAAAACATCATACTCTGAGCAAAGAAATCATGGAATGGGCCCCTTGCTATTGTATGCTGATGTTAATATAGAAGAGAGACTTCATGACTGGAAGGCATCCATGATATTAAACAGGCCATGGTGCTGTGAAGTGCTGAGAGTGGTCATGCCGAGCAACAGGCCACAGGAATGCAAATCATCCACAAAGCCAAGAGTGGAGCTAGCAGGTGGCCTTGCCCATTCATCTGATGTCAACACTTTATTCAGCTCAGGCCCCTTTAACATCTGGGAAGGCCCACTATTGCTTTTAATTAAGTAGAATACAGGCCGTGCAGTGTTCCCTTCATTTAAAAAAAAAAACCCAGTCACAAAAAGAGGTGTCTTCTATACACTGAGGGTCACTCTCCTTATATAAATAAATATGGGCATTTAACTTAGATTGTATGGAGGTTTTAGTTTCACAGATTTTTCCATACATTATTTCAGCATTTTATAGAAAATATTTATTTGGCTTTTGGTGACAGATCAAATTTTCTTTTGGGGAAAAATGAGTTCTTTTAGTTCTCTTATGATTAACATTTCAGACTTTTGAAATATTTCTACTTTAAGGAGTTTTGGGATAACCATAACATATCATTTCAAAATGAGTTTATAGAAGATTAACCTATAGCAGTGGAAAGTGTCAGGTTATGGAATTAAGTCATTTTCTGAGGTCTGAATCTGAAGCCAAAGCCATTTGTAAGTGTAATTCTGTCTGTAAGTGCATAATACATGCACCCACATGCATATTGAATATTTCAAGTCATGTAAAACAAGTCACTGTCAAAAACTATTTAAACTACTACTCTTTAAGAGCCTTTTAAGTGTGAAATTTCTTAAGATACTCATCATGTATAGTAAATATTTAAATTAGAAAGGCCAGCCAAGGTACGAAGTATTTAGAAGGTTCATTTAGAATTTCATAACAAAGATCTTATAATTTAATTAGGTTAGTATTTTCCTCCTTTAGATGTCTTTGAAAGGCAAAATTTTGCTTTCAGACGTAAAAGTGTTCCATGTCTTCATGGGAAAATATTGTTTTCTGTTGGAAATAGGTTAAACTTTCCCATACACATAACCAGTTGTTATAAATTCTACATTGTTAACCATGGCATAATTTTTACAGAGTCTAGTAAAGTATTAAGAGAATCACACTAAGAAATTCTTGAAATCATAAATCATGTCTTTATATCCACATCCTTACACTTTTGTCTAATAAATAATAGATATTCAATATGTGTTAAGAAATAAAGGAAGAAAGGAAGGAAGTGGGGGTGGTTTTAAGTGTTAAAGATGAGTGACAATATAAAATACAAAAATGATACATATTCATAAAATAAAATAGAAAGATAAAACTTTCTTCATTCAAAGTCCTAACTTTTGAGCAGATTGTTCAACAGTCTTGAAAATCCAATTTTATCTGGATTTTGACTGAAGTATTATTCTTTTCTGCTAATTTAACCTTCTATCCTTATGTTTTTCACCTTTTTGAATGCAGACACACCTGTAAAACTTCAAGATCTACATCATAGAGTCCTATTCCAGACATACTTAATTCAGACTATCCTGTTTAGGAGCCTGATATACATACTATCTATGGAAACATTCCAGATTGTTCTTATGCCCAACAAATACCAGTAACCACTGCTTTAGTAGCACCAAACTAAACGTTTTTCTTTCAACATACTTCTTTTAACCTCTCTATTTTTACTTATACTCTCCTCTCATCCTCAAGTGCTCTTTTCTCCTCCTATTTCTAATCAAAGCTTAAGGATTTCTGCTAAGTTCCATAACCCTTCATCCAAAACTAAGGCCCCCGGAAAAGTAATTGTTCTCTGACCTCTCCTAAATCATTTCACTTGTAGTTAATAAGGTTGGTTACTCGAGAATATTTTGCAGCACATTAAATTTGATTACACACTCTCAATGTCAGGAGATCCCAATAAAAGCCATAATTAGAGAACTACTGCAGTCATTAAGGATTTGTAGGTATTTAGACTGGGTAGACAAGGGTCACCTTGCCTTCGTTGAGAATACCCAGGCCCTCAGGCTCATTCAAATGACTCTCTCCATGCATGCAAACTAAAAAAGTCTCAAGCTCTCTAATCATGGCTGAGTGTCCAGGCTCCTTAGGCACAGTACACAGCTAGTCCTCTTATAACCCTGGGAGGGAGGAACCCAGGTTTGGCTTAAGTACTTTTTACTAATTCAGTTCCTAGAGTGAGTTTCCCAGTGGACTTCAACCTCTATGATATAATCTGAATAGGGATTATTATCAAGACATTCCCAAAAATACATAGGAGTTCTTATTTTCCAATCCACTAAAAGGGCATCTAGAATTCTGAACACAGATCTATACTTTTAAACTCCTTTAAGAAGGCAAATGTACCTGCCATTTTTTGCTGTCCCTGTGGCAACAAAGATGAACCACAAAATAACCTGTCTATATTACCCCACTACAGAATTTTTAACCTGTTCATAGATGTTTATTTACCATGTCAGTGATCTTTTTTGAGATTTGTAATTCATTCATCTTCAGTTATATATTAAACTGCTTGGTTATGAGCACTGTGCTGCTAAATGCTGGAGGTAAGAGGGAAAATAGAAGTTACCAATCCCCACCCTCATGATGCATATAATCTGGTGAACAACTCAAGCAAAGTAAACAGGCAATTACAATATAGCATCCTGTGATGTATACTTGAAAAGTATAGGAGGCTATGGGGGTACATGAGAAGGGCTGTCTAACCAAGGTTTTCACCTTTAGAACATAGGGCCTGCAGATAATTGGTGATTAATGTTTATTAACTGAATAATTTTAGAAAAAAATTTAAAAATACATTATAAATGTCATCACTCATTTTTCAAGGTTGATAGGCCTCCATTGTGAAGGCATTACTTTTAAAATTTATGAAATGGAAAGATAATTCTTTCTCCACTATAATATTATACTGCTTTGAGAAATATTTATCTTCAGAAAGGGGAATACTGTGGGGGTCTACTGCTATTATCTGGACTACAGGAGGAATAAATTATATAAAAATCACACTGATGAAAAATGTCAATGGCATCAGAATTATGTTCAAGTCTCTTGCTAAGAATTAGTAAGACACAGCCTTATATGCCCAGCACCATTCAGAAAGACTTGGATTCTTAAGACCTGGAGTCCTTCATCTCTAGATTAAGGTCTGATGGTGAAAGGATGTTGAATCCTGGGGCAAATCAATACTGTGCAAGGTGAGGTGTCCTAAAAGGTGGTGAATATTTTTGCACAGTACAGATTAGAAGGAAAAAAAGGTTAGGTAGAGTCAAGCAGGTACTACTTGGTTGGCAATGGAGAAAGCTGACTTTAAAAAATGGGTGTTCCCAGGCCAGGCATGGTGGCTCATGCTTGTAAATCCAGTGCTTTGGGAGACCAAGGCGGGCAGATCACGAGGTGAGGAGATCGAGACCATCCTGGCTAACACGGTGAAACCCCATCTCAACTAAAAATACAACAAATTAGCCGAGCGTGGTGGCAGATGCCTGTAGTCCCAGCTACTCGGGAGGCTGAGGCAGGAGAATCACTTGAACCTGGTGGGGCGGAGGTTGCAGTGAGCCAGCATTGCACCACTGCATACCAGCCTGGGCGACAGAGCAAGATTCCACCTAAAAAAAAAAAAATAGGTGTTCCCCAAAATAGACTCATGGGTGTTGTACAGGGAAGCACAATTTAACAATGAAATTTTCAATTCCCTATAATTAGTGCCAAACTTTGAGAAAAGTTTTACAAAACCATACCATGTTGAATGGTGGTGGTTTGAGGAAAGAGACAAGGTAGCAGACTGAAGGTGCCATGCCCCACAAAATACTCATTGAAGCTTCTCCTGTAGGACAGAAATATCTCTTTAGAAAATTGGGTCTGGAAACTTAAGGCTGCGACCAGTAATACAGTGAAAGTTTTCCCATAATGAAGCTGTAAGCACCGTGGAAGGCCCAGAGACTGAGGTATGTGTTTACAGTACACAACCCAGCAGAGAAATGAAATAGCCTCCTCTCTTCCCCTAGTATTTCCTTGAAGAAAGGAGAGGGAGGCAGATGATTAATTATTCTAATTAACCTTAAGCAAAATTCAGACTTCTCTCTGTTTTCTAATTAGAAACATGATGATACCTTGCCAGCTTCAGTGGACTGATGTGGAGAAGAAATCAGTAAAAGAAGTAGAAAAGTTCTACAAAGACCATTAAAAAAGACTTTATCACTGTACATATTCTAGATTATTCTCATGATGTGTACCAAAGATTAGGATCAAGTTTTAAATTGTAAAGTTCAAGTGGATCCTAAATCAACTTAATAAGAATGTGTTGGCCTGTTAAGAATTTCGTATATGTTGCTGTGATTATTAATAAATAACTAGAAAGAAAATTTATGGAATCCTGCCAAAAATGCTGTAGAAAGATGAGCATATTTGAAATTGTTTTCACCAAAAAAGTGTTCTGAATCTCAAATCCGTATGCTTTTAAAAATATTATATTAAAATTATGTTAAACTTACCTCCTAATATTACATCTCTGCTTGTCTTTCATATTTATTGTTACAGAAGATTCCATGTCTGTTTAACTCCTAATTAGCCATGGTTGGTAGGTCATACGGACTTCTGGAAGAGGCTATTATTAAGGATATTAAAGAATATGTATAATAGATTTTTTTCTGACTATAGCAATAAATATCCTCAAATTTACCATTATAAAAATAAGGATTTTGCTCCAGAATTCAAGTATTTCTTCAGAAATATTTTCTAGTTGACTAATTGAAAGTATTAGTGGAATTTCTTCACCTTATTCAATGCAAATTGGAACCTATATCATTTTATTTACCCATTCATATTAACACTTTTCAGATCAAATAAGAAGGTTGGTACTCAACTCTATCTTTAATTAGGAATTTATTTTGTACGTTTAAAAATGTATTATGATTCAAAGTGTTAATAAAAGATGTCTCTACCAACTTAAATTGAAGAGAGTAGAAAAAAAAACTTGATTTAAGATGTGTAGTAAAGGTGAAATAGTGTCTTCTAATTTGTATACCTTTTCTCACTGTTTGTGGGGAAAGACAGTCTTTCCAACACTTCCATCCTTGCTTTTCTCTAGTTTTTATCTGAATCTATGGAAGGACTGAGGGGCTTGGGCCATCTCAACATGGTGGAGAAGTGAGCCTTATGGCCACAAGTTAGCTTCTGAATCCATGCTGGTTTCTGCTGCAGTCACAGGTCTGATCCAGCCCCTGCTCATTGTCCATTTAGATACAATTATGATACAGTAAATAGAGGCAAATTTTATTGGAATAAAGTAATTGTCAGGGAAGAGCAAAGGGGAATAGTTTGAAGGGGAAGTGTTCACAGTTTAAGGAAATACAACGTGACTTCAGAAGACCCATTTGAGGATGGTGATCATTAATTTATTGAGAAACTAGCGAACATAGCAACATTTTTCCTCCCATTGATTCTGGGGCAAACAGTATAGAGTTGAATCCAAGTAGGGTTGGGTTTTTGCTAAACTAGTTAAAGGTAGAATAGCAGGTCAAGAGAGTCTCAGTCCAAGGAGTTATTGTCTTGATGGAGTCTTTGTTGGGTAAGGGGAGAGATCAAGACTTGAAGGAGACATAGAAGAGTAAAATGTAGTGGGGTTGATGAATAGGGAAACATTACTAGAATTGCGGTGTAAGCTGAAAAGTGGAAAGGAGGCATGACTGAAATTAGATTTATACAGATACTACAGTTATAATAATATCTAAATATGACAATGGATGTTGGTGACTTTGGTAATTGATAATTTGGCTACATATGAATCTGGAGTTATATATCAAAACAAATATAAAAAATTGCAGCATATATAATAAAGGGCTAATATACTAAATATCTTTTTCGAATCAATAAGGAAATGAAAAAAATCCCAATAAAATTGGCAAATACAGGCTTAGGCAATTCTCAAAATAGAAATACAAATTAATAATAAACATATGAAGAACTATCCAAGCAAATTAAAGCACCTGTCAAACTGGCAACAATATTTGCAAATTATAGTATCCAATGTTAGCAGATCTATAGTTATAAAATCACTCTCATACAATGCTGGTGTAAAGGGTAAATCAGAACAATTTTCTCAGTCACTGGCCATTATTTTTAAGAACCTAAAAATGTGCATAGCCTTTGACTCACTAATTCTGTATCTAGGAGTTTGTTCTAGGACATAATAAGAAGTGTGCTTCTGATTAGTTCAGCATTTATATAGCATTATATTAGTGAGACAGTGAAACACTGGAAATATCTGAAAGTTGAAACATCTTACAGGAAATGATTAATGATAGAATGAAATATTGGGTAATCTGTGAATATCATTTTCAAATAAAATTTAATAACCAAAATTATTTAGAACGTACTAGGAAGCAAAAGCAGGTTACAAAATGCGCACAGAGATTGTTCTCTGAATAATTATGTGTTCCTGTGCATGTGTGTATGTTCAGGGTGTTGTGTGTGCACAGTAGCATGCATAAAGCCTGGAAGACAACCTCAGTTGTCCTTATATCTGGATGACTTAAAAAATACTTTCAAGCTGGTCTCAAACATAGCAAAACCTCATCTCTGCTCGAAAAGAAAATTAAATAAAAATTAGGAAAATAATTTTAGTAGTATTCATGCCCAATACTATATGTGAACACTCAGCTACAGCCTGAGAAAAGTCAAGTAGGAGGACGGGTGAGATACAAAGTTAGAAAAAGGAAGTCTTGACATCATTTGGGTTTCTGAATCCAGTCATGCAGAAATAGTTCCCTATTATCCTTCCCATGATTTTATTCAATATACAAATATGTTGCTTCCACTGTTTTGTTGTATTTTGATTTTCCCTTATATAGGTTTCAACTGGGTTTCTCTGACTTGAATCAAAGAGTGGTAGACAAGATTAATATCACTATTATGAATTATATAACAATGAATTATTGGCACATATATCTTTGTCCAAGTTTTACCCATTTTCTTAGATTCCTAGAAGGGGCTGAATGTATCAAAATCTTACTGGCTGCTGTGGCAGTTAAAAGAACTATAGCATAGAGATGTCAGCCCAGGGCCAGCCAGCCATATAGGCAGGGGTTCAAACCATGACCATAGGTGAATAATGTGCCCACCATTTCTTTCTTTCTTTCTTCCTTTCTTCCTTCCTTCCTTCCTTCCTTCCTTTCCTCCTTTCCTCCCTTCCTCCTTCCTTCCTTCCTTCCTTCCTTTTCCTTCTTTTCCTTCTTTTCCTTCTTTTCCTTCTTTTCCTTCTTTTTCTTCTTTTCCTTCTTTTCCTTCCCTTCCTTCCCTTCCTTCCCTTCCTTCCTTCTTTCCTTCTTTCTTTCTTTCTTTCGAGATGGAGTCTCGCTCAGTCGCCCAGGCTGGAGTGCAGTGGCTGATCTCAGCTCACTGCAAGCTCCGCCTCCCGGGTTCACGCCATTCTCCTGCCTCAGCCTCCAGAGTAGCTGGGACTGCAGGCACCTGACACCACGCCCAGCTAATCTGTTGTATTTTTAGTAGAGACGGGGTTTCACCATGTTAGCCAGGATGGTCTCGACCTCCTGACCTTGTGATCCGCCCGCCTTCGCCTCCCAAAGTGCTGGGATTACAGGCATGAGGCACTGTGCCTGGCCGAATGCATCCACCATTTCTAATTTTGAAAGTTAAGAAACTGAATTTTCATTAGTGAAAACAAGTCTCAGAGATAACAGTGTCAACCCTAATAGAAGTGCTAAATTATGGAGTCAGAACTATTACCATTATGCCAAGTAAAATACCTGTGGCATTTGATCAGTGCAACTCTTTATACAGGGAAGCAAAATTCCCCCCACTCACTCTGGTGGCGATATCTGAAGACATGTTTTGTTGTCACAACTGAGGATTGCCACTAACATCTAACCAGCAGAAGCTAAGATGCTGTGAAACATCCTATAAGGCACAAAACACAGTTCCCATGACAAAGAATTATCAAACCCTAAATGTCCATAGAGCCAAGATTGAAAAGCCTGCAATAGAGACATGTGCTTGACAAGTGATTGTTTATCCCAACTGATCATTTTTATATATGGGAAATACTAGACACAAATGAATACTTTTTTGACCATTATGATCCCTATCTCTAGGTTACATTGATCATTTCCTAATACAAATGCCTCCAGTAAGGGTACAACAGTTGATTACATTACAGATTTCTTGGTTGCAAACACATTCTGCCTCTGCCTCCCTAGAATTACAACCAAGTCAACTTGATTGCAGTGCTTCGTTCACATGGACATAGCTTTATCATAGTATATGCATATTTCAGTTTTTCCAGAAAGAGTCAAGTTTGTGTCAGTTGACACTTTTCCAACAGATTTGTACTCCATAAACTAACCAATAGCTGGCAGTTCTGGATTTCAAATATTTGTCAATCCGGATATAAAGTTGTATTTTATCATTATTTTAATAAGCATTTTTTCTGAATTCTAGGTCAGTCGAGAATCTTAGCAATAGTATTATAACCATTCTGGTTTCTTTTATTACAATTTATCTGTATATTCATCTTTTGTAGTTTTTTAATGTTTCTTATAACTTTGTAGAAATCTTTATAATTTCCTGGTGCCTAATTTTTATGTTTAACATATTGCAATACAATTTAGTAATGTTTATTTATTTATTTTGGTGTTTTTTTGTTTGTTGGTTGTTTTTTGTTTGTTTTTTGAGACAATCTCACCCGGGTTGTCCAAGCTGGAGTGCAGTGGCACGATCTTGGCTTACTGCATCCTAGACATTGTGGGCTCAGGCGATTCTCCCATCTCGACCTCCTGAGTAGCTGGGACTACAGGCATACAAACCATGTTCAGCTAACTTTGTATTTGTAGTAGAGATGGGGTTTCACTATGTTGGCCAGACTGGTCTCAAACTCCTGGACTCAAGCAATCTGCCTGCCTTGGCCAGCCAAAGTGCTGGAATTATAGGCATGAACCACCACGCCCAGATAGTAATGTTTCTTTATTATTGCAATCCTTGGGATTGAAAAGACATTTCAGATTATCTTCATTTTTAGTCTAGGAAAATATATACCTGAGTGTTATCTTCAAAAGAATACTACTCCCTAATAGTTTACTAATTTCATAGAAGCAGGGATAATCATCAGGTACTATGTTTGAATAAGTTTTTCACTTTTAATGAATATGTTCCAATTGTAATACAATCTTCTACTTTTATATATTTATACTTCAGGGAACTTTAATGAGTTCTTTTTTTTCCTTTTATTTCCTTTCAAATCACAGATCTTTTGCGATAAGTTTATCAATTATTATTTATATTTATGCCACTTAAGGTGGTCATAAATGTTTCACCTAATGATTTTTAAAAAGAATATGATGTAATTTACTGTTGTTCACTTTAACATAGGTTTATTTTATTTTGTATAGAACTGCATGGCACCTCTCTCATTTGCTGGCTCAAAAAATATTTATTGCATACACTCTGGGTGCCAAATAGTGTTTTAAGTATAGGAAATACACCAGGATACAAAACAAATTTAATCCCTGCTCATATGGATCTAACTTAATGGAGAGGGAGACAAACAATAAACAAGATAAATATATGAAATGTCAGCTAGTATAGTATTAGTAAGTCTAAAAATGGAGTATCTGCCCAGAACATAAGTGAAGGAAGTGTGATTTTCAATGGAATTGCCAGAAAAGACTCGCTGAAGTGATAACGCGGGGAAGACAGAGAACTGTGGATATAAGGAGAAAGGACATTTCACCTAAAAGGTAAAATGAGAACAAAGCCCCTGAAACATGAGGCTTTAGGCGTGAGGCTTGGATAGCTAGAGATAGGAGCTGAGCTACCTTATTCATCTCAGTCATGCCAGGTTCATTCTTCTAGATGCTTAGGCTAGAAACCTTGGGTTCTGAAATTAGGGTTGGAAAACTGAGCTACAAATGGGAGATAAGGTCAGAAAGCTCATGCAGGAGCCAGATACAGATTTTTAGCTTATACCCTGAAAAAGATGGGAAAGCACTGGAGGGTTTATAGTAGACAGTAACAATATCTGATTTAGATTTTAATTGGATCACTAGAACTTCTTTCACCAGAAAGTCTTCCAGGAGGCAAGGGCAAAAGCAAGATCAATAAAAACATGTTGCCTTCACTTTTTTTTTACCCTTTCTCTATCTGTCTATCTATCTCTCTCTCTCTCTCTCTCTCTCTCTCTCTCTCTCTCTCTCTACCTATCTATCTATCTATCAATCAATCAATCATTTTAATAGAAACAGGATTTCACCATATTGGCCAGGCTGGTCTTGAACTCTTGGCCTCAAGTGATCCACCTGCCTTGTCCTCCCAAAGTGCTGGGATTACAGGTATGAACCAACCACCGTGCCCACCCACCCTTTCTCTTTTTAACACACTCCAATGGGGTATTTGCTGTGACTCATTTTCCTATTAAGGGCAATAATAATCTCCACTTCGGTAAATTCGGTTGTCCATTCTAGTTCACCTTCATAGACCATTAGCACTTTGGCCATGATATACTTTCTCACTTGGCTTCCAGGATAGCATAATCTCTCCCTTTATCTCCCAACTTACTGGCTCTTCCTTGTCAGTTTTCTTTGCTGGTTTCACCTCATGTCCCCAGACTCTTAATGTACAGAATCCAAGTGTTCATTTTTTGTTTTCTCATCTCCAACTACACTGACTCCCTGCATGATCTCATCCAGTCTCCTGGCTTTAAATGTCGTGTAAATGATAGCAGTTCCCAAGATCTATTTTTACAGAGACTTTTCTATTGAATTATAACCTCATATATCTAATTATCTGAATAAGCTCTCCACCTAGCTTTATACTAAGCATGTCAAAATCACTCTGCCTAACCAAAATCCTGATGTTTATCCCTAGTCCTTCTCTATCTGCAACCTTATTCATCTCAGTCATGCCAGGTTCATTCTTCTAGATGCTTAGGCTAGAAACCTTGGGCTTTGAAATTAGGGTTTGAAAACTGAGCTACAAATATAAATTTTAGAATTATCAGCACATAGATTATTTTCAAAAAAATCCCTAAAAATATGTTTTGGTTGGTATTTAACAGAATAGTCATATAAAGTATCTTTTTGTTTCTGTAAGGCGCTCTTCAATACAAATGTATTTCTTACCTACATCTTATGTTAAATCTATAAACACTTAAACATTCAGTTAATTAGGCAAATAATTATAAATAACACTAATAAAGCAACAATTGATGTGAACTAATATGAAGTATTAATTATATGTCTAAACACAGATTTTCTGAAGAGGTTTGACGAGCTTGTCCATTTGAAGTCAACTAAACTACCAACAGTTATTTATTTTCTTTTCTCTCCTCTTTCTTTCAGATCCTGTAATCAGTCTCTTAATAATTTTTGTTTAAGGATGATTTTCCCAAAAAAAGTAAAATCATTACTCTCATACAGATACAAAATTGGAATCTGTAAGATGTCTTATGTAATTCATTATGAATGAAATAAGTGGGCAAGCGTTAAACCTGCTTAAAGGAGAAGCCAAAGAACAGACACATTTATAGATAAGGAATATTAAAATGAATTTGCAAATAGACACAAAACTGGCTTTTTACATAGTGGAGCAGGGAAGTCTCTACTTGACAGAATTTATTTGCATGTCTATAGAGAAAAATTATTTTGGATCACTGTTCCAAAATTTTTTGGAAAAAATTATTAGTAAGTGCAATTTAGAGAATTGTAAAATAACTCCAAGATAGTGATGGGCACAGAGCCTCACAGAATTAGAATCAGATAAGCCAGGGGAGGAGATTGTAAGTAATGCAGTTTTTCACTGGAGACACCCAGTATTCTTTTTTGCTTATTCCAAATTTTCTTCTGTAAATATTTATACCCAGTATCTGTCATATAACAGAATAAAAATCTGAAAACTGGAGAGTAATAAATAGCATGAAAAGAGGAAATTATTATTTTTCATTAATCCACATGCATTTAGCTTCTTCATAAGGAATGAAAAGTTATATTAAACAATAAACTTTAGCAACAACCATTCTTCAAAAATATTTTATGACATTGAAATGTTGTATTTTTTGTTATCAAGTTTATATTCAAATCTTCTATTTTATTATCATGGTAATTCAAACCATAATACTTCTAACAGACTATAACGCTATTCTCTATAAAAAAATAGCACTTGAGAAAAAATTGGTCTCCATTATCTTAAAGATCATCAATTAAATAACTCCACTTAAATTTATATATGTGTGGTATAATAAAGAATTTCTACTCTTTGTTATCCATTTCTGTACTAGAGCTTCAAAAAACTTGGAATTTCCTGAGTGGAAATTTTCTGAGTCGGAGTATTTGTTAGGTTAATTAGGTGACTCATTATGGGACCTTATGCAGATTCAGAATGGGAGTTGGTCACTGAAAACACCCACCGCATGATTGTGACTAAAGGATTGAAACTTTGGGACAGCTCAATCTCTGGCAAGAACCAGGGGTACTGGAATTTGAGCTCAATCACATGGCCATTGATTTAATAAATTATGTCTACATAATGAAAACCCAATAAAAACTCTGAACCTGGGATTCAGTGCAGCTTCTGGGTTGGTGAACACATTGATTTGCTAGGAGGGCAACAGGCCAGATTCTATAGAAAGAGCATGGAAGCTCTGTGTCCCTACCCCAACCTAATCTCAGACCTTGCCTATATGCCTCTTCCATTTGACTATTCCTGATATGTATCCTTCATAACAAAACTGTAATTGTAACTATGGTGATTTTGGTGAATTCTGAGTCATTCTATCAACTTATTAAGCCTGAGAGAAGTGATGAGAACTCCTGACTTTATAACTGATCAGTCAGGTGTGCCTGTGACCCTGAGATTTGCAGTTGATACCCAAAGTGAGTGTAGTCTTGTATTCACAACTGTTTGTACAAAGTTGTGGGGTCTGTGCTAACTCTAGGTAGTTAGTGTCAGAATTAAATTGAATTAAAGGACATCTAGTTGTCAGAGAATTGGTTTTAGAACATATGTAGATACTGGGCAGTGTAGAATATTAAGTCAGCAATAATGGGAAAGTATTATGTTGAAGTATTATATTTAATAAGCACATAAGGAGTGACTGAATTTCTTACTGAGTCTGTCCATGTGATATTCGATTATCTGCTCAATTCAGTTAAATCAAGCCACAAAACAAAGTAAACTCTTCTATCTATGAGTATTGAGATCTATTGCATATAAATTACAATAACCTTTACTGAAGCAACTTTTCCAGAGGGTTTCCTTTTCTACCCACATAAAACCATAAAGAGGAAACTTGTGGGCCAGTTCTTCCTACTGCAAAAAGGAAAATGGCAAGTATCCAATGGTTGTGAATAGTGTAAGTGGTAAGCCTGGATGATGTCGGAACAAAAACTACTTTTTAAGTCATATTTCATTACTTACACAATTTTCTGGCATCAGTGCATCTTGACTTCATCTAACCATTTTTTTTCAGCCATCTACAAAATACAAATGTAAGGCTTTTACAAAGAAATATTGGGTAAAATAAATTCAGATATAAACAGTACATCTACAGAATTGTTATAGCAGCTCCAATTATAATGAAAGCAATGTTTTTAAGCTTTCTTGCATTATGAACATAATGCTCCCAGTATTACAGAAGCCAGGAGTCTATTTATAATGGTCTCAGCCGCCCTCACTACACCAAATCCTTAGCATGCGAACTGAAGCCAGAAAACCAAGGATCCAAATTACACCATGCAGAATGCCAATGCAAGTTTCTTTTTCATTTCCTAAAGCGTTAAGACTAAGAATGTAAAAATACAGCTAAAAATATGCTTATCCTTGAATCTTCAAATGTGTAAAATAAAAAGCATTCAATCTCTATTTCTTTATTTCTTGAATCACATATGTATAAAGCAGCACTGAAATTATTTCAAGCTGATTTTGTGGCAAAGAGGACGCTTTGCAAAGAATTAAAACAGCGCAAAGGAGTTAAGTTCACATAACACATTACCTTTGTCTTGCAAGACACAGTAGAGAGATCTTACTGATTTCAAAAGAAAAAGAAGTGCTATTATGTTAAAAAGTCTAAGCATAAAACTGCTAGAAAACAACGTACTACAATTATATCTGCTATCTGTAAATCTCAGGTAGTGAAAGAAAAAAAAAATGATTAGATGGTTGATGAAAATCACTGTAAAACTGTGCTCTTGATATGGAGTAAAATTGGTACCTTGAAAACCTTCATTTCCACATAAGTCATAATGAGAACACTGGTTTCATACCTACATGTTTTTAGGCCATTTTACAAACTGAAACACCCAAACTTCGAAATTTGAGCTATTTTTCTTGTTTTCCATTTCAACTATTGAATTAGTAGCAAACCATCCCAACTGTTATTACACAAGTTAAAAGCTATGAAACTCTGAACATTTCCATTATAAAAATGTGTTACTTCCTAAAAGAACTAAAACTTTCTTTAGCCTGGATATGTCCAAAGTTTTTCTAATCCAAAAAATGAATTCTGAACTGTTTAATTTCATATTTTCATTTTGGAAACAATAAATCGGTAATCATACTTTAGCAGACATTGGTTTTTGTTTTTTAAACTCAAGATACACATGGATGGATGACCTTCTCCTGCTCAGCAGGCATAAAACTTATAACGTGTAACACCCAACTGGACTCACAAATAAGTCCTGACACCTCATGCCTACAAGCAGGAGAGATCCTAGGCAAAACTTCAAGGCAAATGAAATGTCTTCTTGTTACCCTTAAGGTCCTTTTCATAGCACTTCACAGCTTCAGAATCCCTTCTGTTCTATGATCCCCTCCTTACCAAGGGCTCTTTTGAGAATTTTAATGTCTTAAAGGGCAGTTTCTGAAGAGGGCAATGCTTAACGAAAAGATATAAATTATGTTAGACATATTTCAAGTATTTCATACTGCTTGGTCAGCTTCCACATTCGGCTCTTTCAGCCCCTGTATAGTGGTGGGGAAAACAGTCTTTATAATAGTGAAGCCAATGATTTGAGAGTGCTTAGGATTGATCATTTAACCCAGAAATGTTTTGATTAAAAAATGCTGTCTTTTGGTAGATGGTACTCATTCTTTATGCAAGCCTCTTTCTAAAGCTAGAACATTTAAATTATTTCCTCATTCAGCTTATCTATTATCTGTCTCTCTTGCTCTTGATATATTCCTTTCTCTGCAATTCCATCCTGATTTTAGTACTTTATCCTAAACTTCTAATTTTTAAGTTATTTCTTGTAGTATTCATAAACCTAAGTAACCTTGTGAAATTATATTAGAAGAAAGTAGACATTCTTACTGAGAAAATACAAATCTCAAAGACTGAAGTAGTCGTAAACACTACTTTCAAAATTCTCAGTCTTTTTTATTACAGCACTTGACCTGGGTTAGCCTCAATAAATTCGAAAGTCTTTTAATAGTGACCTAATATTTTCTATTCATTTCAGCAATGTTTTATTCCTGGTGAATTACTAAACTTTTCAATCTATTAAATCTCTTATTTTTTAAACTAAATATTTTTAAGTGTGTTCATAGCACATTTCTGTGCAATTTATTTCTACATAGTACATAAAGTTCAATTTAACAGTGTTATTTTGTTTTTATTATTTCAAGTATTTTCAATGTGTTCCTGAATAAGGCTTTTTAGCTTTTAAAAATATAAAAAAGATAAGAAAATAAGTGCTATATTTCTCTTTTATGACTCTAGCAAGTCTGTAACCACAAATATTCATGTATAATGATTATTTACCAAACTAATTTGGTAAATATATGTGTTCTCTATGGGCCTATATAAAGTTCCAATAAAAATTTCACTTATTTGGGGGAAACATTTATTTTTATAGTAATCTCTAAGTGGTTTTGTGTTGTTGTTGTTGTTGTTTTTGAGACAAAGTCTTGCACTGTCGCCCTGGCTGGAGTACAGTTGTGCAATCTCAGCTCACTGCAACAATCTCAGCTCACTGCAACCTCCACCTCCCGAGTTCAAGTGATTCTTCAGCCTCAGCCTCCTGAGTAGCTGGGATTACAGGCACCCACCACCATGCCCAGCTATTTTTTGTATTTTTAGTAGAGAGGGAGTTTTACCATGGTGGTCAGGCTGGTCTCAAACTCCTGACCTCATGATCTGCCTGATCGGCCTCCCAAAGTGCTGGGATTACAGGCATGAGCCACCACACCTGACCAGTAATCTTTAAGTATGTTTTTAATTATGTTATTTGACAAATGAAAAAAGGAACCTATTCCTATATATGTCTTAATGTCCACATTAACCTGGCTTCAGTGGTCTTTATGGAATTGTCTTTATTGTTTACTACAGGAACTTTTGAAAAGACTTATCAACTTTTCAATAGAAGACATAAACAGACAGTTAACCTAACAAGATTCTTTGAACCCCTTGCCTAAAAATATTGGCATTGCTGCTTGCACCAATTATAGCCTCTTATGTCATAAGAATTTCCCAAAGTTAATCAAGCTTCCTCCTGTAACCCCTTCTTCCTGCTCCATTCCCTCCATTGCTTTCTTAAACCAAGTTTCAGAATCCCAATAAAATTCAGTCTTGCCCTTCCTGGTATGAGACATTCCCAAAGCTCTGTTCAAGTGGTGTTCTCCCACACTGCAGTGAGCAATAAACTTAACTTTGTCTTATCCACAGTTGTGATACATGAGGAGCTGGCATTCAACATAAACATAATTGAAAACATTTTTCTCTCCCTCAAAATACAAATATTTCTAAGTTAAACACAATTTTGGGCCTATCATTTTAAGTTGGCTGGAAAACATACTTTTTTTGGAATCTCTTTGAGAAATTCGAAATAAGTGTGTATTACAGCTTTAAAGCTTTGAAATGGTTACCTGAGTAATATGGTAGTAAAAAGTTCACAGAAGAGACAAGGTTTTTCATGTTATAAACATAGTAATAGAAAGGAATTTTTCTCTAAACTTTTTCCAAGTTATTTTAAAGGTCTGTTTACTGTGATTTTTATAGAATTTATGAAGTTTTACGACAAAATGTAAAGCATTGAAAAGGTCATTCACTACTATGTTCAAAGGAGTTGGAAAAAATAACATTTGTGAATTGCCCATCTTCTTTTTAGAGAGAAGAAACATACATTAATTCCTTTAAAAAGCGTCATGATTAAAGTGCTTGTGGTAAGACCTTTCTGAAATTTAGATATAGGTCTACATTCATGACTCATTCTACTGGACTTTTCCATATTCCCACAGTGTTGCCCTAATGTAGAACCTCATACACTACAGTTCTGTTCAACAGCAATGACAGAGCCAAATTCATGCTTCTTATTTTGAAAGTCCTGTGTTTCTTAAGTGTAGGATCCATGTCTTCCACCCATTAAGTAAGCAAGGAGTATTTTACTGAAGCCAGTTAAAGGAATGAGGTAAAGGGAGGCCAAGAAAGTGGAGGGATGTCCAAATGGGGGAAACAAGTGAGAAAGAGCTCCCAGGGTTTACGGACTTCTACTAGAGGGTGAGGAATACGTGGAAACACATGCACTGTTAGGTTCAGTTAAGATAAAACAGTCAGAGATACAAAGACACATAAAAGTACAAAGTGTACTTTTATTGTCTAGAATTTTGTAGATCCTTGTCAAGCTCACTTCTTAATTACACAAACACACACGTACAATCATCATATGATGGTCAGTTCACTTACATGCTAATTGGTAAGGTTTCTTAAGGATGGTTCTAGTCACCTTTGAAATTAGCTTTAAATTGATGCCAAGGTATGAAACGTTAGTTTTGATAATGGCCTATTCTAAGGATGCTTTGCTATTGCTTATTTTGAACTGTGCCTTTATGCTTCATCCCAGGTACAAGTGCCTTTCTTTAAGAAGTATTCAACTTAAACTCATGCGTGCACACAGGCTTCAGGATATTCTTAAGTAGGTAGAGTCCTTCCTTTTTAATTAAAATGAGATAGTATCTTTTAGATCCCCTGATACTTAACTGTACATCTCTTTCATATGTATAGGTAAACATTGCTCCAGAAAGTTTGAAATACATTTTATTATATAAAGTTTGCAGATACTAGTGGGCTATTCATTTGAAAAGCACATAACACATTTCTGGAGAGAAATGCTGGCAGTTATTTGAGAGCCATTTTTCAATTGCCTGGCACCATTGCTGATCTTGTTCTGATGTCTCTTCCGGGTCTGCAAGCCCAAGATATTAAAAATTTTAGATGTTATATACCTTTAAAATATATCATTTTAAAAATCAGATAATGAAAAAGTCAACTATTTTAATACCTGAAAATTTGATTAAAAAAAAAAAACCACAGTACAACCAATCTTTGTTTTGTTTTATTTTGTTTTGTTTCATTTGGAGGGAGAAACCTACAGGAGATTTTGCCAGTCATAGAGCTAGTAGAGGATGGAAAAATTGGATCAAGAGTAAATGTAACAATTTATAGAATATGCAAAATTTCTAATACAGTCCGTACATGCCATAGACTCTCAATACGTTTAAAACACTCCTAGGATCTCAGTTTAAAACACTGCCTATCCTTGCCAACGACTCTGTGCCTATTTACTCGCACTGTATAATCCTCACACTGTGAGAAAACTTAGGATATCATTATTCCCATTTTCCAGCTAGGAAACTGAAGTTAGGCAGCTTTCCTAAGGACAAAGAGGTGACAAATAATAAAGGGGCTTTTTAATCTGGCAGTCTGGCTCCAGAGTCCAGGCTTTTCACCACTGAATTGCACTGCTGTTGCAATTGTTGTCATTAATACAGTTGCTTACAGTGGGAAATTCCTTAAATATTCATTATAGTGACAAATGAAGTAAAGAAAAAGTGGAGATGCATAAAATCAAGATATGCCATGTAAGCATATATAATTTTCCTTGTTTGACTTATATTTTAAAAAGCTATATGGTAATAGTACCTTTGAGGTTTGACACTTAGGTTTGAATTCTGACTTTCCTATTTACTAGTTTAAGTTATTGCATCAATATGAGATTTGTTTACTCACATTTGAAACCACTTACAAGTAAGCGTCATTACAAGGATTAAATTAGTTATTAATGCACAAAAAATGCCTACTAGAAAATACAACTCAGTAAATGGTTGCTGTTGTAGCAGTCATAGGAGTTTTTCTGTTCTTTCTGCTCTATTTTTTTTACTCCCTCTTCTCAATGGAGAAAAGAATAGGCACATAGAAAGATCCTGGAATGACCCAGTGGCCTTGGGCTATGAAGTATTCAACTGTCTGCAGTGGGAAGACAGGCAGAAACTACATGTGCAAGGCCCTGTGGCCAGAGGAATGATTACTAAAAGCAATGGATTGAAAAGGCAGATGATCTCAACTTTAGAAAGTGAAGAAGCAGATGAGGCTGGAGAGGTGTCAAGGTACCAGATCACAGGGGCCTGAGGACACTGGGAAGTCACTGAGAGATTTTTATGCAATAAGGTACATGAACAAATATGCCAGATTATTATTTGACTGCAGTGTGGAAATCAGAAATAAGAGCAAAAGTGGCAATTAAACAAGATACGGTTTGGGGTTTTTTGTTTATTTTTGCAATGTCTAGTCTAAAGAAATATGATCTGGGTCTAGAAAGGTGCTGTGGGAGATAAGGTGCTTTGGTGATCTGCTTCACACTACCTAATGAATTATTACACTAGGAAATGAATTCCGTGGTAAGCATTGTTTTTTTTCATGGCGGCATCATTTCTATCTAAATCAATTATCCCCAATTGTCATCACCCCCACATTCTCTTTTCTCAAGCAATATACTTGCACACTTTTACAAAAGACTTTATATTTCATTGGACTTAATAAAATAAAAAATTCTCATAAAGAAAAGTCTTTAAAAGAGAGATTTAAAATTATTAATTATAGAATGAACCATAGAGAAAAATCTTGTGTCTGTATGTACTCGTTCCATGCAAACAATTACAAACATTTGGTGAAAGAAGTCCAATGGCTTTCC
>NW_012107319.1:70270-96650 GCF_000951045.1 Mandrillus leucophaeus
CCTACTTGGCCTATTTTTAAAGTCAACAGGTATTTTTACTTGTTGTATAACAATTTATTGAATTTATGAAGTGCCTGTTTGGTGCAAATTTCTATAAGTGACACTATAAAAACTAAATTTTTTTTTTTCAAAATAAGATTATTTTTGAGAAGATGCAATTCATTTGAAAGTTTATTTAAATAAGTTATGTATTATAATGACTCCAGGAAAACATATAGCCACCTTTAGAAGTCCTACCCTTCATGGATTTTACCATTTGCAAAGCAACAATTCCATCACAATAAGTAAAAACTAAAGATTCAAGGAAGAACAAACCAGATTTTCTAACCTAGAATGACTACAGAAGTTAATATTAACTTAAAATTAAAAGCAACATTTTGTCTTACTAGAGACCATGTTATATAGCATATAAAGGACTTATTTTGAATTGTAGCAAATGTAAACTGTAATGCCATCCTTATTATTTAAGGGGTCTCAATTTACTTATCTGTAAATGAGGATAAGCATATTCACTTGGAATTGTGGGGACTGGAGGAAATAATGTGTGCTAAATGTCTAGCTTGGTGCCTAACACATAAAAGAAATTAACCATAATTAACACACTGACAGGCAGATCCCAAACTAAATCTGCATTTGAGACCAATACCTTCTCTATCTCAAATATGGAGTCATGAGAATAAGCAATGTAGCACATTACTGAATGCAGGATTTGGGGTAGATATGCCAGAAATGATAAGGAAGCAGGGATGGATTGTTGCGGGGATAGGAATGGGCAGCATTTCTGAGTAGTGTGTTTCCAGACCTGAGATTTTTTTTCCCTGGTTAGGAAGAAAAAAATACAGAAAATTTACACATTTAAGATTTTGCATGAATTTAAAATTGTTACAACCTGGAGAATTAGACTAATCTCACCTATGAAAAACCTCATCTTTAAAATAAGAATTTCAATGTAGCATGATTTAATCAAAATGTTAAAATAATAGCAAAGGATTCATACAATCCTTCATAGAACAGCACACTCTGTTTTAAAAGTGTGCTATAGTTGTTTTGGATTTTCCTCACATTTAGGGTCAGAATTTGAGGCTAGACAAAAGGGTAAAGATGATTCAAAACCACTAGATTAATTTACTTTTAACTAATTATAATTAATATCACTTCAAGACTGTTTACATTTCTGCTGTCATCCATATGCATTAGCACCAGGTTAATGTGATAACCATGAACCAAATAATAGCTTGCATAAATCTCCACTGTATTCAGATAGTAAAGTCCATTGCCCTGTCCTTACTTCCTGGAAACAACCTTTGATCTTCAGATCAACAGTAAAAATAATTACTGGCATTGGCCAAACCAGGATTAGTCATTTCTGTGCTGAGTAGCTGCACAGCTGGAGACAGATGTGCAGGTCTCTTTGCACAGATCCGAAAGGATCATCTCTAAGCGTTTATATCATGCTTGTCATTCGTTTATCAGAGGCCAAATGTTTTTCTTTGTAAACGTGTGTAAAACATTCTCAGAATTTTAAACAATAACAAATCAGGGCTGAATGTGGCCAACATGCAAAAAGGAAATCTCCCATCTGTCCAAATCAAACAGTTGTATTATTAGAAACTGGGGGCTAAAAACTGTGCACATACACAGACACACATATTATTTTAATATAGATTTTTCAATAATTGGTCTAGGATAAGGGTAATATACAGAGAACATGAGAAAAGTTTAAGAAGAAAACAAAGACTGTTACTATGGAAAATGAAAATAGATTTTAAAACATGTTAATTCGTGAAATTAATTTTTGTTATTAAATTGATTTTTCTTCTTTCACTTCTTACCTGTCAACGTTACTAATATTTTTAGGAACAATAAATCCCATTAATTCCTTATGTGAAATTTCATATTTGTGATTGATACATTTAAATATCATCTGTTGAAGGAAGATTATTCATTTGTTCATTCAATAAATATTGTTTAGAATAATAAGTCCCAGGCACAAGACTAGCATTATGTTCTCGGCATTGGGGATATCATGTTCACAAGACAGACTATGATTTACAGGATCAGATGTGGAATCTCAAATTCAACTGAGAATAAAACAGACACTCAGCAAGTAAATAAAGTTAATTTCAAGTTGTAATTGATGCTAGAAAGACAATGAAACAGAGTCATGTGATCACTGAGAGAGATGAGGGGGGCGGCCACCTGTTTGAGATAAGGTACCTGATTGGTGGGATTGGAGAAAACCTCTCTGAGATTAGTGTCTTTACCTATGACTTAATGATATGAAAGAACCAATCATGGGAAGGCCTAATATTAAAAACTGTCTAGGCAGAATGAGCAGCAAGTGCAAGGGTCCTGGATGGGAATGAGCTGGATGTACTCAAGGAAGAAAGAGAAAACCAGCATAACGAGCAAATTAGCTCAGGAAAATTTGGCAGGCACTGATTTTCACTGGGCCTTGGAGGCTATGGTTAGCAGCACCAATTTTATTTTAAAGATGATTTGGTGTTTCTAAGCATATTTTGAATCTTTTCCCCTAAAGAGCATTGACAGCATGGAAAAGCTAGAACTCCCTGTTTAATAAGTTAACGAATAGGAAAGAAAAATAGATACAATCAGACCTATTCTAACATTAAAAAATCATAGACTCCTCTTGTTTTGAAAAGATATATATATAATCCAGCCAAATTGTTTTCTGCTCGTCTCTTTAGGCTATTGTTAAACCCATGACGAAAAGGGAAATTTCGGGTTAGATTTCACACCCCTGGGGGCTGATTTTTACTTTTTATTGAGTTTGGCTCCTGGATCATATGATTTGAAAGAGCTAATTTTACTCGGGTATCACACAGACACAGACTAAATAAATTTGCAGCATTTCAGGAAATCCATTGTTTTTATTCTAGTTGTTCACCAGGGTTGAGCCCCTTTCTTACTCACTTGAGAAATCACCATTCAGAGGCCTTACCGCACTTGAAATTAGCTCATGATTGACATTCTCAAAGCTAAGCAGTAAGTTCCCAAAGAAATTAATGGCACTTTAACTAAAGGATCATTAACTAAATAGTATTTTAATTTCTCTTCCTAAAGTCAATAATTTTATTCTGATTAAAATCAGATGCATGATTTGAGAAATAACCAGAAAAATCTCACATGAATCCTACCACCTAGAGATAGTCACAGTTAATATTTTGGTTCCCCCTTCCAACTATTACAATAAGCCTTTGTAGAATCAGCCTACCTACTATTTTATCACCTATTTGCTTTTTTGAGAACTTAATTTGCTGTGTACAAAGTTTGTATTCTTCTAAGACATGGGATTATAACCTATTGATGAACCACAATTTATGTAACTAATATCCTACTACCAGACCTTAAAATTGTTCGGCATTTTTTCTTTTTTTGAATGGTTTCACAAACCTCTTGGTACATATATGTTGGGGTACATTAGGCACAATTTAAGCAGGCTTTAAATGAAAAAAAAATGCCTAGGTTAACAGGAGCTAAAGAAGTCTACTAGTGTTAATGGCCATTTGCATTTTTGTTAAATAACTGGGTCGTAGAGTTGGAACCCTTTTCACCTTTTTCTTCTCCCTGGCCAAGTTAACTGTGTAAACATAAGAGCACTTAGGTTTAATAAGTGATGGAGTAACTTTAAAACAGGGATTACGGTAACCTCCTCACCTTTGGGAAATCTGAGTAGCGCCCCCATGGACAGGGCAGGCATTATACATTCAGTTTTCACTGGAGATAATCGTGTGGATCACCAAGTGTAATAGCTCCTCAGGATGTCAAATTTCATAGCTGCATGGGCAAACACAATGCTTGCTGATTCTTTTCTTAGTTCCAAGAACGTAAAGCAAACTTAAGTTCAGTTATTAGCCATTAGTTGTTTTTGTTTTGTTTTTAAGTGGATCTAGATATACCTTTTTTTATTATTTCCCTGAAACTTTATCTGCCAGGAAAACTAAGAAGGCTATTTAAACACCTTAAGATAATTTCATTTTAATAAGCCCAGCTAGCAGAAAGTAATATAAGAGGGAAAATCTGACCAGTTTGACACTCTTTCAGATTATAAAGTTTTTTCAACTACTGTCGAGATCAATTAGTCAGTGGTCCTCCTCTATTGGAAAGTATTAGCAAATCCTACATTGGACAATTCTTGAGTTTTCTGCTTATATCTTTCTCATGGAGCTTCCTTCATTTTCCCTTAATGAGTACTGGTAACAACTTGTAACTGTTTAGGAAAATGTAGAGTTTTGTGAGATGGAGTCAAAATTTCTAATTTTCCTTGAATCAAAAGAAAGGATATATTAAATATTGATTAAGGCAGCTTTTTATTTTATTTAAATAACTCAGATCCTTATTTACTATAAGCATCCTAAAAACAGAAGTGTTTTTAAACACCCTATGCTACTATCACTATCAAATATTGATCAATTTATAGCACAGATGGTTGATTCACTTAAATATTGTGTTGCAGAATTTTTTTCTGCATAGCCTATAAAATATTTGAAAAAACCATTGCATATTATAAAATTAACATCTTTTTATCAGTAGTTTTTTGGTTGCAAAGGAGGTTATAATTGGTGCTTGCAAATACTGATATTATAGAACTAAATTGTCAAATCATTTGTTCAATTAAAACTATTCAAATGTAAATATCATAGCTATTTGGTATATATAAATTTTAAAAATATATGAGAAGATAATCAGAAATTTTGCATTACCTATTTTATTTTTTAAATTATACTTCCAATCTAATTCTACCCAAAAATATTATTAATATATTATAATCTTACCTAAATAGGTTACATATGGAACATCTTGTCATAACTATAACAATAGTGTGTGTGTGTGTGTGTGTGTGTGTATATATATATGGAATTAAATAACATTATTTTCTGTAACTCTAACTGTAAAATTTTTCAAGATTCACTTATTCAGATTATTGAATAAATATGTTTAATATGTTAAACATAAAAAAATTTCTTTGAAAGTGGCTTAATAAAATTGGTGTGATTCTAAAATTAGTTGGTGTATACGTAGATGAATATTTCTATTGCTGGAATGAGACAGGACTCAACATAAATTTTATAGTTAGTTTTCACATTTGGGGAAATAAACTGTATGTAACCACTTCAGTTACCTATAAATAGTTACAAAGGAAAAAAAGAAGTCTAATTCTAGATTTATCACTTAATTTTTTAAATGCCCCTTGAAAGTTTTATATTAAAGTTAAAATGAAAATTACATTATACATATATATGTGTGTGTGTGTGTGTGAGAGAGAGAGAGAGAGAGTGTGCACATATGTGTCACCCATACTGGAGTGCAGTGGTACAATTATGACTCACTGTAGCCTTGACCTCTTGGGCTCAAGCAGTCCTCCTGCCTCAGCCTCCCACGTAGCTGAAATCACAGGCACATGCCCATGCCATCATGCGCAGATAATTTTTCTATTTTTTTCTTTTTCTTTTTTTTTTTTTTTTAAGAGATGAAGTCTCACTTTGTTGACCAGCTTATTTTGCACTCCTGAGCTCAAGTGATCCTTGCACCTTGGCCCACAAAGGGCTGAGATGACAAGTGTGAGCCACTGCACCTGGCCAAAAATATTTTAAATAATATACCAGATTATATCTTATTTAAATTATTTCTAATTTTGTTGCATGAAAACAAGTTGTGTGAATTGCAAAAAGTTTTATTATATAGTCATAAGAGTAATGATCTTTTTAGTTACCCCAAGAACAACTGTCCCTCAGTTTTGTGCCTGGAGGGAGATTTTTACCCTTAAAAGAAATATGCCCTAGTAAGAATCAGGATGGATGAGTGAGATGTGATTATTTTACTACTTGGATAAAGAAAGGGCAATAGTGAAAGGGGTATTTGGAAAGGAATAGCAGCAAACTCTGTTCTCCAGGTAGATCAGTTTTACAATAGTACAGATGAAAGTTGAGGATATGGATACTGATTCCTTTAAAAATTCTGGGTCTGCTTAAGTCCAGACCCAAAGGTCTGAGTGCCTCAGTTTTAAGACAGCTTGTCTTGAATGGTGGTCTCCAAATGAGGTGCATGAATCCAAAAGGATGCATAAGACCATCCACAATAATGCACGGGAATAAACCAGTGCTATATTTATATTTTGACCCAATTTTTAAAAAATAATTTTTTTTACATTATAAAATAGATGCATTCACACTGATATCCCTTTTTCTAGCATTACAGTGAGTCCTGGGGAGAATGAGTACCACATGATCACTCATTTCTTTTCAGTATATTGCCACAGATTGAACGCCATTGTTTGCTTATGTGAATTTTGGGCTTTTATCATTATAAATAACAGAATCTTTATAACTGATATGAAATGGAAAATGATCATGAAAAATTTTCTGTATCCCACATAGACTCACCTGTTACTGCATGACAAAATATTTAAAGAAGTTGTTGAATAGAAAACTTGACCCAAAAAAGAATTTAAGCATAAAATACCATAATATATTTTACTATGTGAAAAATTAAGAAGGTATACTCATCAAAAATACCATAAAAAGTGTATAAAAGCAAGCAACAATTCAAGAACAGACATTTCAAACTCATATTGCGTATTCTGAACGTACATTTAACTTCTACAGATCAGTAAGAAAGCATAAAATACGCTGCTACCACCATTTTACATAAAAGGAATTAATAGGAATTTCACAGAGTAGGATACAAAATGGCTCTAATCGTAAAAGATGTCCAATCCTAGTAGTAATTAGGAAAATGAGAATTAAAACCAAAATGAAATACCTTTCATATCCACAATTTGTCAGTACTATGTGCCCATGAGAATGTGAAACAACAAGAATCATGTTACTGATATAAGTAAAAAAGTGGGCAATATATTTGGAATATGGTATGTATCACATAGTAAGGTTGAACATGCATGTATCATATATCCAAGAAAGCCTACTTCTCAAGAGTTATTTTAGGTGCTAGGAGCTTTTACATATGTTTTCCCAAAGGTATTCATAATAATGTTCATAACAACCTTTTAATAATAGCAAAACAAACAACATCCAACCAGTCAAACAAACAAAATACCTTTGAACAATCCTAAAGTCCATCAGCAGTGGAAATAGACAAGTGGTGGTGTATTTATACAATGGAATATGATTTGGTAGTGAAAATGGGTTAATTAGAATCATAGGCATCAGTACATTAAAATCACAGAGATGTACTACTGAGCAAAAGAAGTCATGAATAAATATATGGTATGATTCTATTTATATAAAGTTCAAAGCCAAATAAGCTACTGTTTATGATTTTCTACATATATGTATATATAAAATCTGTGGAAAGCCAGTAAATTCAATATTATGGTTAACTGATTGCAGGAGGAGGTACTGGAAGTGGGCAAGTAAGGTCATAAACAAGGAGCTTTTAGAGTACAAGCTTCTGTTTATTCACTTGGTAGTGGCCATATGGATATACACATTTTTTATTGTTTTAAAATTATACATGCAAATTTTCACTCACTTTTGCATATGTGGTTTATTTTACAATTCCAAAAATTATTATTGCCCTCAAAGAGGGAGAGAAAGAACATGAGTTATGGATATTTCTTTTACAAAAAACAAGTGTTTCATATGTGCTGCCCTTTTCTGCAAAAGATAACTGTCCAATATTTATATGTTGCCAAAGACATACTTGGGGATGGGGAGTGAGAAACACGTTTTGTGTAACCTTCAGAGTAAAATTAGTGTTTGTAAAAAGGACATAGGAGAGAATTTTTCAAATTATTTTGGAAAATTTGTATTACAAGATTTGTGGTAAAAAAAATGTGCCTCACCTATGAAAATTATATGTGTACACATAAAATTAATTTGAGAAAAGTTGTTAACTACTTTTCAAACATTCCAAATGAAAAGTTTCAATGGGTTTTAAACAAGTTTATTAACATTATTAAAATAGTACAACTTCCAGGTGATACATGCACCAAAATCTCACAAATCACCACTAAATAACTTACTCATGTAGCCCAAAAACCTATGGATATAGAACATAAAAATAAATAAAAATAAAATAGTGCAACTTCAAAAGAATATTCAGGAAAAATCAATTGAAATCAAGGAAGATGAAAATTTACTAGCCAAATTGCAAAAATTTTAGGTCTATGTATCATTGTGAGTTGTCTAGTTATGATGACATCAAAACCAAGCTTGAAAGCCAAAAAAAAAAAAAAAAAACCTTAAAATCATAAAATACTCCCTCTGAAGTAGAAAAAAAAAAATCATAAGATATGTTTAAATTGATGTATCATACATTACTAAACAAATATTCTAAAATTCACAAGGCAAATTTAGTTACGTTGCACTTACTAAAATATTGGTATTTAAAATAGTTTCTACCATTAAAAGATAAATTAAAAATTCCTTAAATATTATATTTCAAATATGCTTATTTCAATTTTATCAATTTATTTCAAAATATTATTTTAAATTTAACAATTTAGCTCTCCTTTTAAGTGTATATTTAGGGTATAGCATAATGAACAATAATTTTCTGCCATTCTATTGATTTATGCATGTAATTTATATATAAATAAATATACACATATTGTATGTTCATGCTACAAAACTATAGTGATAAGAATGCATCATTCTAAAATGTCTGGAGACCAATGGTCTAAAAATCTTTCAGCAATGAAATATTAAATTTGGGTTTCTTGCCCTTCACCATAGACATGTGGCCACAGGACCAGTATTAGCCGTCAGATTAAACAAGTATTAAAATTCCAAATCCTTTGCGATACAAATCTGTATTCTTATACAGGTATCAACTTTGCAAGGTAATTGTTTTAAATATTCATATAGTTTGTTTAATTCTTTAGCATGAGTTACTAATGAGTTGCATAGAGTTTGCAAATATTTTCCGGTTTTTCAATATTCAACATACCAGTAGTTAAACAGTATGTTACATAGACTATATGAGTGATTGAATTTCTAAACAAACAGGACATGAATTCAAAGGATGAATAATTTCTAACACATGAACTGTGTAACTATGGTTTTAGGCCTTTGTAGTTCCAAATCTTACAAAAACATTTTATATTCCCCTATGTGAAATTTCTTCTCTATTTCTTCTGGAAAACACTTTGAAAGTCAGCAGCAGTGGCTCACGCCTGTAATCCCAGCACTTTAGGAGGCTGAGGCAGGTGGATCACCTGAGGTCGGGAGTTTGAGACCAGCCTGGCCAACATGGTGAAAATCCATCTCTACTAAAAATCCAAAAATTAGCTGAATGTGGTGATGCACGTCTGTGATCCCAGCTGCTCGGGAGGCTGAGGCAGGATTATCACCTGAACCCGCGAGGCGGAGGTTGCGGTGAGCCACGATCGCGCCACTGCACTCCAGCCTGGGCAACAGATTGAGACTCCGTCTCAAAAAAAAAAAAAAAAAAAAGAAAGCAGATGCACCAATGAATGGAGGAAATTTCCCGTTTTCCTCAGCCAGATTCAGTCCTTTTTTCTTCCCTTTTCTCCCTCCTTCTTGTATGTTTCATTAGATTTTTAATTATTCTTATTACTTTTACCATAATGAATTATAATTGTATGTAACCAGTTGTTGTCATTTGTGTGTGTTTGGTTCATTTATGAATTGTAAATTCTTTGAGGACAGACTTTGTCTTATTAAATTTGTAAGAGATGATTCAAGAATTATTTCTGAATAAGTAAAATAGGCATACATTCAGTATTCCTTAAATCAGTGTTTCATAAAAAAAGATTTAGAAGAACAGTACTATCTTGATAGTCTCTAGGTAAAAGAGTTCCATTGTCAAATAATCTTGTTTGGTACATAATAAATATTACACTTCCCTTCCGAAAATCAAAAATGTACATTAGTCAGAATTCCTACCATAAATAAACCTGTTTAAATTTGTTAAATCAGTATTTTTCAAATATATATTGCAAATCTCCTTTTTTTTTTTTTTCCTGGAACACACATTAATGTCCTGTGGAAGTGGTTTTCTACGTAATAATACTCTAGGAAATGCAAAAATGCTACATTTCAACATTTATATTGTTAAATGTGCATGCAGAGAAAGTAATTAAGGGGAAGAACTATAATTATATTATTCAGGGGGCCATGCTGCAGCTAAAGGAAAGGAAATGAATTCTAAATAGTTAAATTATTTATCCATGTAGAACTATGTCATTGTTTATATTAAAAACATATGTTGTAAATTGAGAGATAAATTTTATTCCATGTATATTTTTAAGGGAGAAAGATTTGACTTTGTCTAAGAATTACTATCATATGAAAATGAAAAAATTAAGCTTTAAATTAAACCAACAGAACTCATAAAATCGGCACAACAAATTTATGCTGCCCTCCATAGTGTTAGCCATCAGAATTGCCATATTTAAAACCATGATGTTAAATATCTCTGAGGAAAGTTCACCAATCACAAAAGAAAATCATTCTCAGCTATTAATTTTTGGCATCAAAGAGTGTTATGAATTTGATCACCAACTTTATTCTTCAAATTTAGATTTTAATTCTTAGCCTATTTTTCTTAAAGAAATTCTTAAACTGTGTAAATTGTTACTGCTGAAGTTTCTCAAAAGGACTTTATTGAGCATATGAAAGTAATTTTAGTTGATAAGATTGATTCCAAAATAAAAATTGACATTTAAATATCAGTTTCATTCCTTCAAATAGCTGCCATGGTAGGAGTGCTTCCAAATGAATTTAGTAATGAACATGTTAAACAATTTGAGATACTCTTAGGATTGCATATTTTATTAACCAAGAGACTATTTAAAGGAAATATCTTTTAGACAATTGAAATGCTAAAAATTGCAAATATAGGCTGGCGCGGTGGCTCACCCCTGTAATCCCAACACTTTCGGAGGCTGAGTCGGGCAGATCACGAGGTCAGGAGATCGAGACCATACTGGCTAACAAGGTGAAACCCCGTCTCTACTACAAATACAAAAAAAAGTTAGCCGGGCGTGGTGGCAGGTGCCTGTAGTCCCAGCTACTCAGGAGGCTGAGACGGGAGAATGGCGTGAACTCGGGAGGCGGAGCTTGCCTTGAGCCCACATCGCGCCACTGCACTCCAGCCTGGGCAACAGAGTGAGACTCCGTCTCAAAAAAAAAAAAAAAAAAAAAAAGAAGCAAATTTAGATCATCTTTATTCATCCTTTCAAAAAGTATTAGTTACCTATATAACTAAAATGAGTTAATACCATTGAAAGATTAATTTTAGAATATCTGTGTGGATAGCAAACCAGCATAATGTTTGACTTTTTTTTAGTACCAGAAAATGTTAATTGATGGATGTTTTTTTCACATGAAAAAACAATGAGTTGTTTTATTCAATCTCAAACATGTGATTTACAAGGCAAAAGGGCTAGAATAAACATAAAAACATAAGAATCTGACCCATAAGGCTTTGAAGCTCTTTATACTACTGATTGAGATCCAGTCCTAGTGTATTAATATACATTCTGCAAACTCTTACTCTTTACATTTATAGAAATCTTCAACATTAATGAAAGAAGGAAGTAATTTTCAATGTCCTATATATATTATTGTGTTTTTTGGGAGAAGAGGTCAAAGGATAGAAGTCTACTTTCTTCCATAGAAGCATCAGAATTAAGGGGAATGTCTCTTAATAATGAGGAAGCATAACATTTTCTACCCTTTTATATTATTAAATTGCCTAAAGTCAGTACAGGTGTACCATATGAAGGACTATGAAGTCACCAAGATTTAGGAGAAAGTTCTGGGCTATCTTTTACTCTTGAATCAAATATCTCTAAGGGATTCTCTGTCACAGAAGAAAAGGAGAAAAAAAGAAAGATGGGACAAAGAGAAAACTAACTTTGTACAGACTTTTGGAACACATACTTTTGCTTTTTAGAAACTTCTTTGCATGGAGTTCTCTTTCCTGTGCAAATGTTATTAATAACACATACATATTATTAATATAAATATAGACTGGGACTGAGAAGGATATTTAACAAAGAAAAGCTTATGAGTAGTGAGAGGAAGGGATGAAGTTGTTTATAAAAGCTGGGAGATGCAATGTTCTTTCCATACATAGTGGAGTCTTGCATGTTTATTTTAATACTTGAGTTTGTTAGCTTTTTTGAAGTATTTATTAATGGTGCTTACTCTGGTTTTCAATAAAATCCATAGCTGCTTCCTATTTCTATATATACAGCACTCTCATTGTGTGAATTTTCAACAATTTACATATTTTTTGCTTAAGTCAAACAGTTTCATATTTTTAAATTTAAAAGACTGATGACTTGAAATTACACATTCATTTCTACACATTTACATACACAGTCACAGTACTAATATGTAGACATGACTATAAATCATGCAAAAATAGAATGCACTGAAGCATATATACTGTAGTGTCTGCAGTCTATACAGTGTGACCCTGGTTTAAAAATGCCAGTTTCACAAAGGAAAATGTTAACTTGTCTGAGAAATATTCTATTGACGTAAAATTTAGTTCTGTAATCTAGCCTTTCTTGCTTTTGAGAATATCAGCCATAATTGTTAAAAATGAAGTTTTTTGTTTTTTTGGGTTTTTTTTCATCCCTTCTTTTTTTTTTTATATATTATTATTATTAAAAACCCTAGAGGAAAACCTAGGTAGTACCATTCAGGACATAGGCATGGGCAAAGACTTCATGTCTAAAACACCAAAAGCAATGGCAGCAAAAGCCAAAATTGACAAATGGGATCTAATTAAACTAAAGAGCTTCTGCACAGCAAAAGAAACTACCATCAGAGTGAACAGGCAACCTACAGAATGGGAGAAAATGTCTGCAATCTACTCATCTGACAAAGGGCTAATATCCAGAACATACAAAGAACTCAAACAAATTTACAAGAAAAAAACAAACAACCCCATCAAAAAGTGGGCAAAGGATATGAACAGACATTTCTCAAAAGAAGACATTCATACAGCCAACAGACACATGAAAAAATGTTCATCATCACTGGCCATCAGAGAAATGCAAATCAAAACCACAATGAGATACCATCTCACACCAGTTAGAATGGCGATCATTAAAAAGTCAGGAAACAACAGGTGCTGGAGAGGATGTGGAGAAATAGGAACACTTTTACACTGTTGGTGGGATTGTAAACTAGTTCAACCATTATGGAAAACAGTATGGCGATTCCTCAAGGATCTAGAACTAGAAATACCATATGACCCAGCCATCCCATTACTGGGTATATACCCAAAGGATTATAAATCACGCTGCTATAAAGACACATGCACACGTATGTTTATTGCGGCACTATTCACAATAGCAAAAATGAAGTTTTAATCAAACTTAGTGCTTGGGCCAAATAGTCACACTTGGGAAAGGGAGTGGGTCATTCAGTGAATTCCAGAGGATAGGCAGAGAGAACAAGTGTTTACCAAAAGCTGTGGGGGCTACTGAAATAAGAGAAGTTTAAGGAATCAAGAATTGAGCTAGAAACAGAGTTTAGTGAGCTTTAGAGATAAGTCCAAATCAAGAGTCCAGAAAACATATCAGAAAGTAGAGGCATAGAAACTGGCAGGGAAAATTAGAAGCAAAACAGGGAAGGCTTTGGAACAGTGATCTAATATGCGAGCTATCGTCCCAGGCTGGTGTTAAGAAACTTATTGAGGGGTGGCCTATAGAACATCTGTCATATAAAGGACTGCCAGTTTGGACTGCCTCAGATATTTTCTTTTCAGTGCACATTTTTTTCCCCAAGCAAATTAAATTATAAACACTTTGAGAGAAGAGACAGTCTCTTTTAGCTTTTGTCCATTTAAAGGAGAAAAAAACAAGGTGTCAGAAGACCTTGATTTTTGTTCTAGTGTTTGTATGAGTTTTCTATTGTTGCCATAACAAACTACCACAAACTCTGGCTTAAAACAACACAAGATACTTATCTCTAAGTTCATAAACTGGAAATCTAAGTTGGCCCAACTGGTTTCTCTGAGTTTTACAAGACTGCAGTCAAAGTGTCAGCAGGATAGGCTTTTACCAGGAGGCTCTAGGAAATAATGTGCTTCCAGGTTCATTCAGGTTGTTGGCAGAATACATTTCCTTGTGGTTGTAGGACTGAGGTTCCTATGTCTTGCTGGTTGTTGGCTGACAATTATTCTCAGTTACTAGTGGCTGCCCACATTTTCTGTCTTCCTCCATCTTTTCTTCCTTCTGTCTTCTGCCCGTCTTCCTCCATTTTTCACAGTTCAGTCTCCCCTCCTGCCTCACCTCTCCAGCCTTCCTTTTCTGCTGCATCTCTGTCTGGCTCTGCTATTTTCATTTCCTGCTTCTAAGAGTTCATGTGTGTATTAGTCTGTTCTCATGATACTAATAAAGACATACTTGAGCCTGGGTAATTTATAAAGAAAAAGAGGTTTAATGGACTCACAGTTTCACATGGCTGGGGAGGCCTCACAATCATGGCAGAAGGTGAAAGAGGAAGGCACGTCTTACACGGTGACAGGCAAGAGAACTTGTGCAATAGAACTCCTCTTTATAAAACCATCAGATCTTTTGAGACTTATTCACTATCATGAGAACATTATGGGACAGACCTACCCCCATGATTCAACTACCTCCCACTGGGTCTCTCCCACTATATGTAGGAACTATGGGAGCTACAATTCAAGATGAGATTTGGGTGGGAACACAGCCAAACCATATCGATGTGATTGCATTAGGTGCACTCAGATATTCCATGATAATCTCTTTATCTTAAAGTCACCTGACTAGCAAGCAGAATTCTATCTTAACGACAATCTCTACATTAGTGTATGATTAACCCAGGTTGAGACTCTTGTGGGGACATCTTTAGAATTCTGCCTACAATTGTTTTACAACCGAAAAAATTGTGTGAAGCTGGCAAAGCAGGCATCTGCTTTGTGTCTCCTCTTAGATAGTCTCCCATTGAAAAACTCAGAAATTAGGCCAAATAAATGTTAACTTTCACTTCCAGCTGCCTATACCTAAAATCACTTGACTTTAATATAATGCCATGTAATCAGTTGCTGCCCAGTGACTATTTATTTTTGAGATGAAATAAATAAACTTAATTTTTGAATATTTGAACTTACACTTTTTGGCTTTGTTTTACAAAATTGTATTATACCAATAAAAGTTCACATAATTTGTTATTAATATATTCTATTATATATCTAAGTAAAAGTTCGTATAACATTCTTACAGAGTAATACTGGCCCAGAGTTTTTTTTAAAAAATAACTCCACTACCAAATTCTCTAACTTCAGATCTGGCAAATCTTGCTTATTACATCTTCCAATGCTAGACTTATGACTTCCAATAATATGCTTTTACTTCTCTATTTTGATGTAGAATGTACCTATTGCTTAGCTACTATAAAAGATGAGAAATTTACCAAAACTCCATTTCTCCACTTACTCACATCCCTCATATTGGTGATTGTGGCAGATTGTATTTTCTAAGATAGCCTCATTAAGATCTCCCACCTCTCATCTTACAGCATGATGCTGACTTTCCACTCACCAAGATGTGAGATGTTTTTTCCCTCCCTTTGACTCTCACAGACTGTGGAAACTGTAGAAGTGTTGCTACTTGACTTCCAACGGTAGGTCATATAAGACAACCAGCTTTCTCCTGGTTCTGTGGGGATGCTTATTCTTGAAATACAGCCAGCATGCTCTGAGGAAACCCACATCACAAGTACAGGCTATGTTTAGGTGTTCTAGCCAATAGACCTAGTTGAGGCTCCAGCTGACAGCCAGATCCAGCACCAGACTCACAAGAAAGCCTTGGAAATGGCTATTGTCCCCATCATCATCTGGCTGTAACCACATGAGACACCCAGCTTGAGAACACCTAGCAGAACCTCGTCAACCCAGAACTATGAGAGATAATAACACGATTTTTGTTGTTTTAAGCTATCAGGCTCTGGGTCAACAATAGGTAACTGGAACAGCTACATCTATATTTTATATTCTTAAGTTTTATTGACTCAGCATTCTGTCAGGAGTTCAATTTTAATTTGTTGAGTGATTTAAAATATTTTATAATAAAAACAGAATTTAGTGTATTATGGTTGTATATTAATAAATGCAATTTAATAAAGAATAAAGAAATGAGACTAAGTACCTAGACGAGGAAATGCATACTTGTCACTAAGTCCCTGAAACCCAAAAAAGAATGTCTCAAACACAAAGGTCCAGTGAATTCTCTAATGTTTTTATAGTTATAATTGGCTATCATTCTTCTTGTACCTGAAGACATCCTCTTTTTATGGCACTTTTTTTCCATTTTTATTCCTTACTGTCCTTACTTTTCTTAAGTAATTTTTTAAAAAATTAAATTACTTAAGGAACTTACTTTTCTCATGTAACATTTTTATTAAGAATAAATGAGTGGGAAATACTCTGGGTTATATACTTTTAAATGTTTTTATTTTGTACTCTTGCTTTCTTGTGTGTGGCTTGATGTGAAAATTTAAGTTTAAAATGTTTTTTTGTTTTTATTTTTCATTTTGGCATTTTTGTCCACCTATTTTTATTATATTTTAGTCAACATTGCATTATATTTCCATATCATATTATTCTCATATAAATAAAAACCATTAGGTAAAATATAGGTGTTCATTATTTTCTTGGTATTTATCTTTTTTTATTATTATACTTTAAGTTCTAGGATACATGTGCACAACGTGCAGGTTTGTTACATATGTATACATGTGCCATGTTGGTGTGCTGCACCCGAATCGTCATTTACATTAGGTATATCTCCTAATGCTATCCCTCCTCCCTCCCCGCTTCCCACAATAGGACCCAGTATGTGATGTTCCCCTTCCTGTGTCCAAGTGATCTCGTTGTTCAATTCCCACCTATGAGTGAGAACATGTGGTATTTGGTTTTCTGTTCTTGTGATAGTTTGCTGAGAATGATGGTTTCCAGCTGCATCCATGTCCCTACAAAGGACACAAACTCATCCTTTTTTATGGCTGCATAGTATTCCATGGTGTATATGTGCCACATTTTCTTAATCCAGTCTGTCACTGATGGACATTTGGGTTGATTCCAAGTCTTTGCTATTGTGAATAGTGCCGCAATAAACATACATGTGCATGTGTTTTTATAGCAGCATGACTTATAATCCTTTGGGTATATACCCAGTAATGGGATGGCTGGGTCAAATGGTATTTCTAGTTCTAGATCCTTGAGGAATCGCCACACTGTCTTCCATAATGGTTGAACTAGTTTACTGTCCCACCAACAGTGTAAAAGTGTTCCTATTTCTCCACATCCTCTCCAGCACCTGTTGTTTCCTGACTTTTTAATGATTGCCATTCTAACCGGTGTGAGATAGTATCTCTTGGTTTTGATTTACATTTCTCTGATGGCGAGTGATGATGAGCATTTTTTCATGTGTCTGTCGGCTGCATGTCTTCTTTTGAGAAGTGTCTGTTTTTAATTGAAGTCATTGTATTTTTTCTCATGTCCACTATTAGTGATTAATTGATCTTAATTTATTTGTATGTAAGCTATTTCTTGATCTCTAATGGATGTTGGAATTTTTTCTTCAAGATTTTAATTTTTCACCTAAAAACATTCAGATGTAGGTATCTCTTAGTCTATCCCTTTTGGCAATTGGGAGTTCTTTCAGTTTGAAGAACTGTGTCTTATGGCAGCTTGGAAAAAAATATGTGTGTGTATATATATATATACACATACACACATACACACACACACTTGATTGGTTTCTACCATCTCTTTTCTCTGCTTCTGGATATCTTATAAAATGACCTCCAAGAGCTATCATTTCTCTCCTACTTTCTCTTATGTTTTAATATCTGTCTTCAGCTTTGCATTTGGGGAGTTCTTTGTGTTTATGTTGTAGATCACTGGTTTGGTTTTTTAGCCTAACCCATTGTATTATTTAGTTCATTTGTTTTGTCTCATTTTTGGAGATAATATTTGTCATTTTTGTCTTGATATCTACTTGTTTATTTTTAGTAAGAAGCTGTTTTTAATTTATTGATATAATATCTCAAATCTCTGTAAATATACCCTGTGTTTCTTAAGAGAATTCCCCCCAATCCCAAGATATTTGGCAACCTCTGAAGACATTGTTGCTTGTCACAATTGTGAGGGTTGCTACTGGTATTTAGTGGGTTGAGGACACGAAAGCTACTAAATAGCCAATAATTAATTCCTAGGACAGCCCCCTACAAAAAAGAATTATCTGACCCTTAAAGTCAGTAGTAGCGAGGTTGGGAAGCCCTGGAATATAACTATTAGAAATATGAAAAATTCTCTTTATTCCATATATCGTTTTCAATTCCTCTGGATTTGATGGACATATTTTCTTCTTTCTTTTTATTTTGTGGTTTTTCTTCCCCCAAGTATGTGTTGATCTTAGCTCCTAGTTCTCAAAACGTACAAAATTGAGTCATAGAATTTTCTCTCTGGTTGTGTTTACCTATTTTCCCAAGAGCTTCTCCTTTAAATGACAGGGCCAACCACTGATTTCTCTTAGAGAGCAGGGTCATGTCAACAAATCAGTACCACTGTAGGGTGCTTAGGTATGGAGCAGGCAGGCTAGAGATCCCTTCAATTGTCAAATTAAGAAGAGTTTTACTCTGGAGATAAAGTATTTTACTGTATTTCACTACTAGATGAGACTTTTGTTTTCTTCTTTTACTTGATATTTTCTTGGTGTCTGAGGTAAATGTCTGGAGCTACTTCAAATCCTTCTCTACTCTCTCAGGCCAAGACTCTTTCTAGAATACCTCCCCAGACAAGTGTTAGGTTCTAGCTTGGAGGCAAATACTACTGCTGTTAGCCATATCATCTGCATATATTCCAGAGGAGGGGGAAGAAAAAGGTCTCTCTAGGCCCAGCTATTAATAAAGCAGTTGCTTAATTAATTAATTTCCATGATGATTCCCAGGACCCTCTCCTACTCTTTGTGTTGATGTCATTGAGTTTAGAATTCCTCATGGGCTCCATCAGGATTGATTGCTCTCACTTCTGGAATCTTGGCTTGAATTCTTCTGCTCTGTTTTCTCCATTAATCCCATTCCACCTACTTTTTAGTTTCCAGGGTTTGTTTAAACTTTCTGGTCTACTGGTAGAACATTTTTCTGTTTCCCAACACCATTATTGTATTTTAAAATGCTGATCCTAACCATTTTGATGAAACAGTGTGCAAGAGGAGAAATAACATGGAAACCAAAAGCTACCCTGAATCAATTATCGATCCCAACTTTCATAGATGTTTGTCACTTTTTCGCTGTTAGTCTCCCTGTATTAGATCATGTTCCTTGTAGCACATCTTGAGAACGTCTAGTGCAAGTGATTTATTGACAAATGCTCCTAGGGAAATGGTATGGGAATATGTGGAGCAGGATGGGGGAGGCGGAGGAAAAATGCCAAGTCTGATAGGCAGAAAACTGCCACACCCAAAGACGTCCAAGTCCTAATCTCTGGAACCTGTAAATACATTACCTTACATGGCAAAAGGTACCTTACAGCTGTGAATAAATTAAGGATCTTGAGATAGTGAAATAATCCTGGATTAGCCAGGTAGCCCAAATATAATCACAAGGGTCCTTAAAAGTGAAAGAAGGAAGCAGGAGTATCAGAGACTGAGAAAAAGTTGAAGATCCTATGTTGCTGGCCTTGAAGATGAAGCATAGAGCCACAACACAGAAAGCATATGGCTTCTAGAAGATGGAAGGCAAGGATGGCAAGGATGTGATTCTTGCTGAGAACCTTCAAAAGGAACCCAACACTGTCAACACTTTGATTTTAGCTCAAAGGAACTAATTTTGGACTTCTCAGGCAAAGTCCGTCAAAGAACATCTTTGACCTGATCCCACACAAGAGTCCTAGGGTGTAAGCACTGCCTCAGAGCTGCCCCACTGATGACAAGGGGTTTGAGACTTTAATACTGACACACCTATAAATTTTCTGGTTATTTATAGCTAAATTCCCAGGTATTTCTGACTCTCCACCTGAAATTGGGAGAGCACACGATTGTCAAAAGGGATTCAGAGTTCTGGAATGAGCACTGACATTATTCACTAGGCCTCTCTTCACCTAATCTTCCTTTTAGATACTCAGCCATTATATATTCAGAATCATAGACTAAAATACAATTCATTTCTATTTCTTGCACCATAAAATATTAAAAAGAAAATGTGAAGTGGGAAATCATTCCTCCGAGAAATGAGATGAAGTGGAAGGCAGCAAAAGTCTTATTCCAAGGTGTGGGAATCAAACAGCTTATACCATGAAGTGATGACATCTAATTAAAGATATAATTGAAGGTCACAAGTAATAGAGTGTCCTAGAGAGGCAAATATCTGGGGTATTGTGAGTCTGGTGCTAAAAAACGGTATAAATGGTATTAAAAAATCAAAGGTTAAGAGATGGGTAATTAATTCTGGATTTGAAAAGTTAACAACAACAACAAAATACTCATTTAAATACTAAGTATTAAGCTCAAGACAAAATTCCAATAACATCCATTTTGATGTCTGAATCTCTGCCCTTTATCTAATAAATGAAACAATCTAAATGAAGTTATTTAACTAATGCATCCTTTTGCCTACTAATGCATTTATAATTGGATTATGTCTATACAATGTTGGCACCTGTCTAGATGCTAGAAATAAAAAAAAAAAAGTACCATACATATTCACAATCTTTTCCTTCAGATAGCTTATAGTCTCATAGTATAGGACACTTACAGGAACCTAAATATAAAATATACACGTATCTTAGTAAATGTAAGATATTAAATATATTATTTGGGTTCTTTGACTTCATTATGGTAAGTCTGATAATAATGTAATTCTGACAATTAGATTATTAGAGATAAACAGGTTCAACAGGTGCTATGGTTGATTAAATAGTTATCTTGAAAATTTAGGACAGACAAAATGCCCAATCTAACTCACAAATTTCTTCCCACAAACACACTCTTCCTAATTTCACAAAAACATTTCCTTCAGCTTTCATTTGAGAAACTAGATTATACATCATCTTCACCATACAAAAAAGTAATTGCCTATTTCATCAGTTCAATGTGGCACTTAAATACATAAACATTTAACCAGCTGTTTATTATTTCATCCATCTTTTATTTTACTCATATTAATATAAAACTCAGACAATTGTGTAATGATAATTCAAGACTCTCATTGGTATAAGAAATGAACTTGAAATTTAATTTTTATATTGACACTTTATACAACCTTAGATTTAGAATTGTTGATTTGAAAATGAGATTCCATTGACAAAACTATTTCGCTATCCTAGAAATTATTCTCACTTATATTCCAACTAAATAACACAATCAAGTTGTATCTATTTATGGTGATTGAGTAATTAAGTTACATTTCTTTGATTGTAAGAATTTTCCGAGAAGATATTCAAATTTCAATCTTTAAGATATTTATCTTTAATATCTTTATAATTAATATTTAATTTGTCCTAGGTTTGAAATTGTATCCATAGATTTTGTGGTAAAATGGAAGTTTTAACAGCCTAACAGAATGCTTATAAATTGGCTCCATATCTCTGGTTTGTCATTTTAGTTAGGTATGCTGAAATCTAGAAGAGAACAATTATGATTCAACTAGATTGACCCTTTTCATAAGTCAAAAATGCTTCAGTCAAAATTTTAAAATGTTAACATACGATTTTTAAAAGACCCTCATCAACATTCAAGACTAATTGAAATGATTGATATGACCCAATTACCAATATTTTATAGGTCCTTCTCTACTGCTTTTGAAATACTTGTCTTAAGCATTTATAGTATCCTTCCTCTGCTAACAAAAAACCTGCTATGGCATGTATTTGTTTTTGTTTTTGTTTTCAGATGGCGTCTCGCTCTGTCATCCAGGCTGGAGTGCAGTGGCACAATCTTGGCTCACTGCAACCTCTGCCTCCCAGGTTCAAGCAATTCTCCTGCCTCGGCCTCCCAAGTAGCTAGGATTACAGATGTATGCCACCATGTCCAGCTAATTTTTGTATTTTTTAGTAGAGATGGGGTTTCACCACATTGGCCAAGCTGGTCTCGAACTTCTGACCTCAGGTGATCCACCCACCTAGGCCTCCCAAAGTGCTGGGATTACAGACATGAGCCATCGCGCCAGACCTACGGCATTTGTTTGTATTAAACTCACTTTTCATTGGTTTTATGTAACACATAGAACTTTTAGACAATTATCAATAGTTTATCATTGCCGCTCCTGTTTCGGAGGTTTTTGTTTTGTTTTGTTTTGTTTTTGTAGCAGCTAATGTTTTTGCACGGAGATACACAATGCCATTGGTTGGACTTTTATAAGGAAGAACATAGCTAGGGGTTCAAACTCCATATTACAGAAAGTAAATTCTTCAGGATCAAGTCTTGGCCAAGAAAAGTCCAGGAACTGACCCCATTTGTTCTCCATATGACCCAACTGTACAAAAGTCTCTTCTCCACTGAATAGTTTTTAAATTTCCTGTCATCAAATGAACCATTTTCAAATTGTATCTGAAGTTTGTATCTTCATATTGAGTCTTCATTTTATTGACACTGAAATCTATTACTTGAGGTAAGATGAAACATTGAACTAATGATCTCACCCTTACAACTTTCCAGACATAAGCATACTGAGAGCAGAACCAATCAAGAATGAGACCTAGTGATACATGGTATTTGGTTTCTTAAGGAGAACAGAGAAGAGACAAAAGGAATTTCTGGTCTCAGAGGCCCATGCAGACATTCCTAAACTGGACTAGTAAGAAATATGAGCCTTCCAAATACCTGAGAGGGAAGGAATCTGAATTGGTATGCTGTTCTAAGAAAAAAATATTCTCTTAGCAAGAGGGCTAGGGTCAGACAAAGAGGAACGTAGTCTTTCTATTCTACTTATTTTCCAGGACCAGCCCTTGAAGGATATCACATAGTGAATATTTTCCAGTGGATTTATTTCACTATAGTATACTCTTCCAGAAAAAATTCCAGTTATAAGTGTTTTGAGTTTATAAATGAAGTTTTAATCTTGTATATCTCACCCAAAAAATAATCAGTCATGTCAAAAATAACCTTATGTTACTTAAAACGTAAAAAGCCAACAGACAGCCAAATAACTATATAATAAAACTATACAGGTGAGATACAGGTATCTGAATATATGAATATATAGTTGTATACAGCTATACAAATTATAAAACAAAATATATTAGCTAGTAAGAGACAATACCTAAGTCTCAGGATATTTCTACCACGTAATGAAATCATAAACTCTTTTTCTCCCCCAAGATCTTTACTAAATTTTACTTAAAAATAAATTTTAAAAATATTCTTGGGAAATAACTTAATCTTTAGGTCCCCCAAAGTGACAATTTGAGAACTTTCAACAGAAACACAGTAGTTGTTCTTAATTGCCATGAGTATTCATGGAAGACAAAGTACGTGATATAGAACTATATGTTTACTTTCTACAAAATTAAAAAACAAGAGATAATGTAAAAGTAGTTTCAATTGTAAGTAAATGTTGTTTAAAGAATATAATAATCACTTTTGTGATTTGACAACAATAGTGAAATTTACTTGATATGAACAGCAAAATTAACTTTAGTTTCTTCCTCTTTTATTATAACGTAATAGTGGCTGTGATCTAAGAGTAGATCTTGAGTTTCATTCCTATGGCAAAATAAACATATATTTATTCTAGAAATAAGCTGTAAAATACATTGATCTATGTGCTTGTCCAGCGCTAACATTGCTGAGAAAAGAGAGCACAGTAGTATTTACATTGAGAGCCTTTCTTATATCAGCGAAGTGTCTTTCACCACTGACAAGGAAAATAAAGCTCATGAAGCAAAATACTAACTTATTTTTATAGCTCTGTAACAGTAAGCTAAGGCCACAATAATGCTGTGTAACAACCAACCACAAAAATCACAGCAGAATACACAAATAAGCACTTATTATTCACAAGTCTTCAAGTTACCTACTGATCAGCTAATCTAATCTGTGCGAAGCTTAGCAACTCTGTTGGTTTTACGTGTGCTCTTTCATGTAACCTTAGGTTTTTAGCCATAAGAGTTTCTCTTCTTTTTCCTGGAACAGCAGGCTAACCTAAACATGTCCTTCTCATGGCATTAACAGAGTCACAATAAAGAAAGTCCAATCACACAAGTGTTTTTCAAGGCTTTATTCATGTAACACCCTTCAACCTTCCATTGGATAAAGTAAGTCATGTGGTCCAGTTCAAAGGCGAGGAGTGGAAAAACACACTTCACCTTTTTAATGAGAGAAACTTCAAAGTTCGATAGCAAAGGGTATCGATGCAGGGAATGATAAACAACTGGGTCTATTAATACAGTCTACCATCAGCCTCCCTGGAGCACATAGGAGTCTCCTCCAGCTTTATCTCTGGCTGCCTTCTCTAACTCTATGGGCCACAAGAGACATCATATTTCCCATTGTTAATTTTTATTTGCTTTTGAACACATATAATATCATTTCTCACTTAATCTTACTCAAACATTCACAATTAATTTTAATATAATCAAACTCTCGATTCATAAGGCCTCATTCAGAAAATACCTCTATCGATCTGCCTGTGTGGGAAAGTGATTTAGGAGAATGTGATGTCTGAGGCTCATTCTTTGTAGGAATGTGTGGGGTACTGCAGGCCACCACTAGAGCATCACCCTTTAATGGGGGCACTAGTAGACACCAATGCACAACAACATGAATGCAATCACCAAATAGCAAAGAATAACAAAGTGTGTGAGGAATGGATATTCTCCTACCTGGCCTCCTGTTTTCCATCCATTCTCTAATTAAAGCTAGGATAACATTTACATTATTTCTTTCTTTCTGCATTTTTGGCTTTATTACATCACTTCATTGTTTAAAATTCTTCCTTACAGGGTATATACATGCAATGTGACAGAAGGTAAACAATGAAGATGAACAAATCGCAATAGTTTTAGCAATTACTTTGAACAAATTTAGATGTTTATCCACAATTATCTAAACTATCTCTCCTCCCTGAAATTGTTTAGATTCCAATTCCAGAGTTTCTATAATGAGCTTATTACTTTCACAAGGATCCTAATAAGAATCAAGAATAACCTTACAGTATTAGGCTTTCTGACTTCCCATCTTGTCCATTATCAAATAGCAAATAACCAAAGTTTGGCTAAGAAAATGTTCAGTTTCTTTAAAATAAGTAATCTATATTTTTCAAGAATCAAGTAGCTTCATTTGAAGGTAATAAAGGACCATCTTCATGTTCTTTTCACAGGCCTCATTAATATGAACTTGAGCTGTCAGGAATTCAGGAGGAAAGTTGTACAAACATGTTCGGGATGCTACAGAAAGACTTATCTTCAGAATATCATTATACCCTGATAAATTCAGAAAATCAGGAAATTTGATTAGTTATTCAAAAAATCATCTCAAAGATATTATACTATTAATTCCATTATTAAAATGGCTTTCTGCAAGGCTGGTTTGTATGCAGTGAACTCTGTTAGCCAGTGTTTGCCTTAATAACTTCTTGCGTCCTATAGTCATACCCCATGCTAAATTTTAATGGAGTTTGCTCACGATTCTCATGCCATAAGAACTATAGCTACCACTCAGTAATTTTCCTCTTTGTGCCAAGAACTATATTTGAAAATATTATTACAAATATTCACAGGAACAATCAGGTAGTTTTTTGTTATTATTCTTAGTTAAAAATGAGAAAACACACTCCAAGATGCTGAGTCTTGCATGGTCTGTTAGAGATCTAGGATTTTTTTTTTTTTTTTTTTTTAAATAGGAGATAGGAAGTAACTGAAGAATTTTAAGCAAGAGAATGACATAATCAGAGTTACATTTTGGATATATTATTCTGGTGGCAGAACTTACCTAATCCTTGGGTGATCTGCCACAGGCAAGAATGAAAATGGATGCTTGTTAGGAGGTCATCATACTGTAGTAAGAGTGATGAGAAACAATACAGGTTAGAATGAAGGTAGTGACATTGTTAATGAACTTCAGTTTTTTAAATTTTTTAATGTGTAAACTTACCATAAGACCTTTCTCAACAGTCTTTCATGCAGCCTTTACAAATATATAATTGACATGCATATAAATCATTTTTGTTTTTCTTGCCAAGATTTGTGGTTCCCTACTATACACACGTGTTTTCACACTGCAGCCTGATTGCTTGTATTAGCTGCTATAATGGCTAATGTCTAATGAAGAGAAGCCAAAGTCAGAAAAAATCTCTCTCACTCTATGTATTTCTCTCTCTCCCCCTCCCTCCCTCCCTCCTTTCCTCCCTCTCTCTGTCTCTCCCTCCCTCTCTCTCTCTCTCCCTCC
>NW_012107319.1:96775-171666 GCF_000951045.1 Mandrillus leucophaeus
CAGTAGGAGGGTAGGGAAAGAGAAACAAGCAACATTTTTTATCCAAATGAAAAAAAAATATGGCACACAACATTTCCACTCCCATTCTTTAGCGAGAACTTAGTTATGGCACCAGAACTAGCTGCAAGGTAAGCAGCTAGTTTCCAATAGGGCAGTTATATGTCTATAATGAAGAGAAAAAAGGGATTTGAAATGGCAACTGAAATTGTATAACAAAAGTCTTCCTTACATTTTTCTATATCATTCTCATAAGTACAATTCTTCAATTATTTTAATTGCCACGCAAATAAACTTTAAACCCTTTCTCCTATTATTCAAGTCCTGTTTTATCTGACTCTTTCCTGCATACAAGGTATCATTTCCTGTTGCTGTCATTTAAACCTTATTGTTTTAGTAAATATATATAAATAAATAAACAAATCCCCCCTTCCTCCTTTCCCTTTTTTGCTTTATGCTTATATTTTCTGCTAGATTGCAATGCATTCTGACCTCCAAAAACCCTAAGCCTGCATATCTTCTAGTCCCATATTTGTTTCCTCTGCTACAGAGTCTGACTTGATCCCACCAACGAGAATAACTCTTCTTCCATTGAGCATCTTGAGATCTTGACATACATCACTTCATAGGTGTTAATCATTTGATTTTTTAAAAATTTAAGCACTTTTATTATTGAATATTGCACATATGCAAAGTAATATATAAAAATAAATGTGATAGATTGTTGCAGTAATAACCCTCAATTTGTTTGTGCCTCTTGTAGCTTTGTTTTTGTGTAATTATCTCCCTCTGAGGTAAAAATCACATATACACTTTTAAAAATTTATAAGATTAGATTTTTAACTATCATTTATACTAAGAAGTAGCATTATAAACATCTCTCTGACCTATTAAATACTGTGCCATAATTTTGGGATAGCCATTATCATGAATTTTAATATTTTTAAGCCATTTCCTTGCTATTCCTTAATGTACATACATATTTGCCTAAAATATTGAGTTTTGCTGTATTTTGAGATTTATAAAAATTACATCATACTATATGTAATCTTCTATCATATACTTTATTTCTAAAACATTACATTTGTGGGATTCATCTATAGAATTGTGATGAATTTATTTTCACTGCTATCTAATGTGATATATTTGTCCATTTTCTACAGATAAATATCTGTGTGACATCCATATTTTTAGTTATAACATACGCACATATATTTTTTATTCTCCAAGATAAAGAGTTTTGCCATAAACCTTCTTGCATAATTTCCAGGTTCAGATCTCCAGAAGTGTTCCAAGGCAAAAATTTAGGAGAAGAATCCTTAGGTGGTATGTGTGTGAATGTTCTTCTTAACATTTTTATATTTATGGCTTTCAAAATTATTTTACCAATTTATATTCCCACCAGCAACATAATACACAATAATCAACCATGTTAAAACATTCTTTAAAAATTATTTGCCAATCCAGTGTGTATTGTGACATTACTTTGGTCTTTGTCTTTTCATAAATGTTAGTGGAGTTGAACATTGTTTTATATATCCCTTGGCCATAACTGACTTGATAACAATTATTTCAAAACAGATAAAGTATTTTTCTTTCTAATTGATTGTTTGGCACTCTTTATATCCTTATGAGGAGATGCTTGAAAGAAAAAGTAAGAAAACAGACTTCTGCAATGTGTTCATTCTAGTTTAACACACAGCCAACTTGGATAAGCTCTTTCAAATCAGCTCCTACAACATTATCTAGGATGTAGCATTTCCTATGAGAGCTGTTAGAAACCTTGAATACTAAAACAGATAAAATATGAAGCATTTTAGAAGACTTCTTCAGGCTCTAGAGACAAGGCTTGAGGTACTGATGTTTAAAACTAGTAAAGCTGAAATAAGAGAAACCAGCACAGATTTTAAAAATGCATCCAAAAATTCTACATATTTTATTAGTATTGTCACAGAACACATTATTATGTCTAATAATAACATATCTTATCCCAATAATATGTTCCACTTACAGAATGATCACACTAATACTGCAACATCTAGAAGTGTTTGGATTAATATTAACATTGTTTCCCCATGACACAAATTCTTCTGGACTAGTACTTAGTATCCTTTGGAAAACAAACTTTCTTGATAACTAGGTCTTAATGCAAAAAATATAGCAAGTTTACAAAAAGAAAGTAGATGTAATTTTAGCACAAAATAAAGCTGTGTAAACCAAGTAAATCTTAAGAATATATAAAGGACCTTAATCAAAAGTAAGGCAGAACTATCTTGTCAATGGTGAGAGATGAGGGTGATCAAATACTAATATCGCTTCTGCAAAGGGTTTTCCAAAGTCTTTTCTTGGAGAGCCATCTTAATGTTCAGTGGTATTTTAAATCAGAGACACCTTCTTTATGTCTCTCCTAAACCTTTTATGCCACAGTTTAAGCTCTTTTTTTTCTCACCACATATACAGTATTGGTGAAAAATATGTATTAGTTTTCTGTTTTTCATTAAAAATTCATATTCATGTAGCATTTATATCGATGAAATGTTATACGAATGTTCCCAGATGTTTAGCGTCATTCTTTTATATTTTTTTCCCTCACTGCTGTATTCATTTTCCCAAAAGCTCCTTGGACTACCTGAAAGTTTCAGCAAGTGAAGACATTTAGTAACTAGTACCTAGATTTTATTTTCTGAAAAACATATAGAGATTTCCAAATGACCCTTCTCATTAAACAGAGATAACTTCATTCCTAAAGTCCTGTGGCATAAGAAACATCCCCAGCACTATGCTGATGGACTTCACCTCAATACTTGTTTTCCACAGGTAGACCCTGGTGTGATTTAGCTAAGCAGTAAAAGTTGGAGGAGGGTTCTTATTTACTTCCAGTACTTCGCACCTACAGTAGTAATCTCGCTGATGATATGGTTTTAAATGCCATTACATGCTGATGACTTACAGATTTATATCTCTGGCCAGTATGTCTCCTGCAACATCAGGACTTATATTTCTAACTGCTTTCTGGGCATCTCACTCTGACATTAACATGCCCATAACCAAGGTCTCAACTCTTTGGAACAATTCCTTTCTGTCCTAGACTGAACCTAATAAATGATTCCTCCTTCTTTCCAGTTACTTGAGCCATTTTAACAGGAATTCTTAACTCACTTTAGATGTTTGTCCCCCCAAATCTCATGTTGAAATGTGATCCCCAGTGTTAGAGGTGAGGCCTAGCAGGAGGTGTTTGTGTCATGAGGGCAGATGCCTCATGAATGGCATGATGTCCTCCTGGTGGTTCTGAGTTCAAGCAAGATCTGGTTGTATGAAATAGTCTGGGACCTCTCTCTCCTCTCTCTTGCTCCCTCTCTTGCCATGTAACACACTGGCTCCCCTTTTTGCCTTCTGCCATAAGTAAAAGCTTCCCAAGCCTTCTCCATAAGCCAAGCAGATGGTGCCATGTTTGTATAGCCTAAATAACCATGAGCCAAATAAACTTCTTTTCTTTAGAATTCACCCAGTCTCAGGTACTTCTTTAGAGCAATGCAGAGTGGAATAATACATTCACTCTCTTCTCACACCCGATTAACATACCTTATCAACTCTGCCTGTGAAGTATTTCCAGATTCCAATGACCTCTCATCACCTCTGCCATTACCATGCTAGTCCAAGTTATCCCATTTTCTAGGCCTGGCTTATTTCAGTGTCTTCTAACCTGCCCTCCATTCTTTCTGCCTTTACTGTAACACCCAGTATTCTCCTCACATGGCCAGATTCCTTTTAAAATACAAGTCATGGCCTCTTCTGCTCAAAACCTCCAAATGACTATGCATCTCTGAGTAAAAATTCAAAGTCCTTCCAGTGGCCTTCAAGATCCTATACAACCTGGCTTCCTGCTATCAGCCTACACTTGTGTTCTTCCTCTTTTCCCATCAGTCGCTCTGCATGACCACAATGGTCTCCTTGCTGTGTTTCTAATATGCCAACCATATTTCTGCAATCGTTGCTATCTTTGCCTGAAATGCCCTTCTCATGGATATCTACATAAATCATTCATTTTGTCTCTATGCCCAATTCTGTATCACCACTATGTGAATTAGGCAACACTTTCTACCTTGATGGGAGGCTTTTTTTCCATCTTATAATTTAGAAAAACGAAATCATCCTGTGGGTTTCATATTGCGTTTCTTGTTTTATCTAGATCAGCATACTCTAAAAGTGAGAGATGCTTGGGGTCTATTGGTTTGAAAATAAGGAAATTAAATCCCCTCACTTTCTCAATTTTGGTGATGTTTCTATTAGATGTGCTATTTATTTCCCATTAAACCATAAATTAAGCCATTTTCCAATTATTTCTAAACCATTTATTGAGCATCAACTCTGAGAATATCTTTGTGATAACTTTTTGAGGAATTGATAAATTAATGAACATGCTAAGATTTCCTTATCTTTCAATGTAGATGGAGTATATTTCCAAATAACTGTACTAACTGATGTAATGGGATGATGTGAAGCATGTATCAAAATAAGAGTGCTATAGTTATTTATTAGAGGGATTAAATACACATGGTTGGTGTATTTGGTCATTTTGAAGGAATTCACAAATGAGAAAAGTCTCTAGGAATCAACAGAATATCAGCAGGCAAAACTTAGAGAGGACATTACTGATGAATTTTAAAAAATGTTTTCAAGGTGCATTGGGGGATACAGAGTAGTTAAACTTATTTTCACTTAATAACAGCCCTCAATAATAGAAGGTTAGTGTGAGATCAGATCCATTGGGCCCCTATGTTCAATAGTCAATATTTTTCAAATATTTCCTCTTTCTATCATGACATCCTTGGAGAAATGTTTGCCATCTCAAACTATTTAAAGTCCTAAGTAGAACACCTTAGAAAGGCTTATTGACCTCAAGATGTATTGTTTGGCACAATATTGTTGACTTTCACCTTTAAAACAAGTAATGGTCAAATAACCAGCCACTATGTAACACGTGTCTTTGCTCCTCCGTCTTCCTCCATGATAGTGAAACCTCCCCAGCCATGTAGAACTGTGAGTCCCTTAAACTTCTTTCCTTTATAAATTACCCACTCTTGGGTATGTGCTTATAGCAAAGTGAGAACGGACTAATACACCTGTCATATTTGCTTGAAAATAATGTATATTCTGCAGTGTTCTATATATGTCCATTAAGTCATATTCGTTAATAAGGCATCTGCTGTATTCTCAGTAATCTTTTTTCCTGTTAATCCATCAATAAGTTTGCTAAAAATCCTTCACTAAAATTGTACACTTTTGATTTATCCTTATAGTTCTAACAATTTATAATTTATTCACTTCTAAAACATAATATTAGGTACACTTAAGCTTATTAAACTTAAAATAAGAATGATTGAAAACCTTATCAATATGTATTGATCTTCATTGTCTCTAGTAATGATTGTTTTGTGTTAAAGTGTAAACACACTTTATACATATGATTACGTCAGAGTTTTTGTTTGTTGTTGACTATTGCTGTCCTGATATGTATTTCCCTTCATTTTACTTTAAACCTTTCTGTGGTTTTGGGTCTTTAAATAACATGTAGCTACTGGTTGAAGTTACTATTTTTAAATCTAATATGGTAATAGTGACTTTTCAATCCACTTACATTTAACATTTTATGAGATTATCTGGATGTGTTTTGAGCCGTGTGGGGGGAGGCAGTGGTGGGGTCAAGGTCTTACTCTGTCACCGAGGGAGGAGTGGCATTATCAGAGTGCACTGCAGTCTCCATCTCCTAGGCTCATGACATTCTCCCACCTTAGCCTCCCATGTATCTGGGACTACAGGAACATGCCACAATGCCAGGCCAATTTTACATTTTTTAAGTAGAGATGAGATCTCACTATGTTGTCCAGGCTGGCCAAACTCCTGAGCCCAAATAATCCTCTCTGGTCTCCCAAATGCTGGAATTACAGATGTGAGCCACCACACTCGGCCTGGATTTCTATCATATTACTCTATGCAACATTTCTCCCTTTTAATGTGTCTCTTGTTATCTTTTCCTCCTTCTTTTTTCTTTTTTTTTTTTTTTTTGGTGACAGAGTCTTGCTCTGTCGCCCAGGCTGGAGTGCAGTGACCGGATCTCAGCTCACAGCAAGCTCCGCCTCCCGGGTTCACGCCATTCTCCTGCCTCAGCCTTCGGAGTAGCTGGGACTACAGGCCCCCACCATCTCGCCCGGCTAGTTTTTCGTGTTTTTTTAGTAGAGACGGGGTTTCACCGGGTTAGCCAGGATGGTCTCGATTTCCTGACCTCGTGATCCGCCCATCTCGGCCTCCCAAAGTACTGGGATTACAGGCTTGAGCCACCGCGCCCGGCCCTTTTATTTTGTTGAAATAATTGCATTTTATCACATTGCAATTACTGGTTTAGAACAGGGGTCAAAAATCTACAATTCAAGGACCCAAATCCAATCCAACACATCTTTGTAAATAAAGTTTTATTGTAATATACCTACACTCGCTCGTTTAGGTATTATTTATGTTGCTTTCACACTACAGATGCGGAGTAGAGTAGTTGGAATAAAACTACAAAGCCTAAACTATGTACTGTCAGGTCTCTACAGAAAAAGCGTGCTGACCCTTATTTAGAAGATATATATTGTTTTTCTGGTCTTTTATCTTTGCACTTAAAACTTTACCATGAATTCTGAGGCCAAATCAAATTTAATCATCATCAACGAGTAAAATGAAAAACATGTATTTTTAGTCATCTACCTTCTAGCATATAGTCCATAGTTTCACTGTGTTTTAAACTCTGTGTTAACTCTTTTAACACTATTCTAACTCTACTCTGCTTTTTAAACTATGGTTGTTAAACGATATTTATTTTAATCTATCCCCCATGTTTACTATTTTTTACTTATCATTTTTGCATATATTTCCTTTTGAACTTTATTTTCTTTCTTCCTGAGGTATAGCCATTAGCAGTGGCTTTGCTATTAATGATAAATTCTTTTTCAGTTTCCGTTTTATTGTCTCAAAAATGTTTTAATTTGCCCTAACTATTGAAGATAGTTTTGCAGGACATAGAATTCTAAATAAGTTATTTTTCCTTATCAATTTAAAGACAGTAATTATAAGTTGACTGACTTTGAAGTTGAGAAGAGTTTGATTGAGAAGCGAACTCTTAGCCCAAAAATTGTCCCCAATTTTCTGGAAGACTGATTAGATGGATGTTAGATCTCCCTTTAGTCCCCATGTACTTTTAGTTCTCTGTTAGATTTTCCATCTCTATCTGGCTCAATGCTGCCTTCTGGATAGTTTCTTCACATCTGTCAGCCAGCTCACTATCTCTTTTGTTCTTGATATCAAAACCACTATTTATCACATCCAATAAAGCTTAAAGATTTTTCTTCTTAGATGTTTTATTTAGTCATTTAAAATCTTTTTATACTTATGTTTTTATTCTTTTTGAAAAAATCACATAAAATATACTTACTTATATTCTATATCCAATAATTCAGTAAACAAGACAGTTACGAGTTTGGTGTTAGCATTTTTTCTTATACCTCTTATAGTGCCTTGTTTGTACATTTATTGTGATACTTTTTGTTTTGTTTGTTTGTTCCTTTGGTTGTTTTGGTGTGAGCTTATATTCCTTAGTGTATTTTCAGTGGGAGTTCCTTGGGTCACAGGTTAAATGTCAAGTTCCAAAAGAGAAATTTTGCATTTGCTTCTCTCAAATGCTTTTTCAGCTTCCCTAATCAGATCAGAGACTTTTAAGACTTACATTTATGCCATAACTGCACACGAGTATATGTGTATGTGTAGATGCCATACATAGTGTGACTTCTAGTCTGTCTCTTGCCGCATGGAAAGGTCATTGAAACCAAAGCTCCGGGCAAACAGAAATCAGAAAATGCTACTAATGCAGTACTCATTTCTCCCCTGTACGTGTGTGTGTGTTGCTAGAGAAAGTGATACGTAGTCTAAGCTCTCTTATTGGGCTTATGCTCAAGTTTGAGAATTTTTCTCCTACTTTTTTCTGCAGATACCTGAAAGAAAATATAGTCCAGCTTTTTAAGTAAGTTCTATATTTAACTATATAGTATTATCCACAATGAACTTTTATATATATAGCTTATGTCTCACTAAACTCTTGAGTTAGGTCCTGTTTCCAGACTGACGAATTCTTGAGGCTCTTTATGCAGTATTATCTACTTTATTTTCTTCTCTATAATTTGCAGAAGTTGAGGATCTACTGTATCTACCCATCCCCTACTTTGACCTTTCAGATTTGATTTGATTTGATTTGATTTGATTTTTGAGACGGAGTCTCGCTCCTGTTGCCCAGGTTGGAGTGCAATGGCACGATCTCAGCTCACTGAAACCTCTGCCTCCCAGGTTCAAGCAATTCTGCGTCAACTTCCCAACGAGCTGGGATTACAGGCATGTGCCACCACAATCAGCTAATTTTTTATTTTTAGTGGAGATGGGGTTTCACCATTTTGGTCAGGCTGGTCTCAAACTCATGACCTCAGGTGATCCACCCACCTCAGCCTCCCAAAATGCTGGGGTTACAAATGTGAGCTACCAAGCCTGGACCAGAATTGATTTTAGGCTAGCTGACTTAGTGAAGTTGAAACAAGGATGCAAAAGTTAACATGCATGCTTTTGATTTTTGAAATTTCTTTGTAATTTTTAAAGGCTATATCTGATGTGACTTTTCCTGCCTTTGAAATCTGTCTTTAAAACAGCCTTTAATAAATATCACAATAGACTTTTAAAATTTGGCAGAGCCTTTGCTATTTAAAATTGCTAACTTGGTTACAGCATCATTTTCTACTTAAATAAGCATTGACATTGATTGTTACTTTTTGTACTTTCTCTTCAATTATGATCTTAAAGAAACTTGATAAAACACAGATGTATACCTGTATACCAACAATTTTTATGCTTTATCAGCAAAGGCATCTTCACTTCTAACTTTAAAAACTTCCAGACCAAAAAAAAAAAAAAAAAAAAAATTGTGAAAGGAAAAATAGGTAATCCGAGATGGAAATTAGATAATAGTGATCACTGGACTGAACAGTTATTAGATGGTTACTTGTGTTTGGGAATGAAGATTTCTTCTGACTTGAATGGAACTGCAACATAAGCTAATTATTCATCGTAAATGTCTTGGGAGATGGTATCTGCCAGCTTGTGAAGTACCCAGTAGACTCTGGCTCGGGTTTGATGATGATGATACAAGGATTATAAAATGACAGTCCTTAGTTGAGAAAAAAAATAATTTTGGATTTTCTGCCTGTGTTTTCTTAATTTCTTTAATGTAGACTATTTATTTTTGCCTTAGTTTTAAAGAATTTGAATATTTATGATTTATGCCATTCTATTTCCAAAAAGGATTATGGCCACTTTACAGAATAAAAACAAGTATAAAGCAGAAAAATTAAAAATAATCAAAAAAACAAGTACATCATTAACAAACTAAAAAGATCTGAATGAAGATCTGTTAAAATAGGCCAAATTATTCTGGTTTCTGGTAATAGCTTGGGTATCACCAAGTTAATACTAAGAGTTTACTGTAATAGTTATTAGAAAATAATGTGACTGAGTATATGTGCATATTATACACATAGGTAATTCTAGAAAATGCAAAAACACTGATGCCAATTATCTCCCTTCTCATATGAAAAAGAACAAATAAGGTATTTCCCCATCCTAACGTTTTTTGCTATTTTTAAAATTTGTTGTTTGAACAGATTAAGAAAAATCTTTAATTCATGGATTGTTGCTTTGCACATTTAATAGTGAGATAATTATTAACAACACAAAAAACAATTTTAGCAATTAAGAACAACAAAGAATCATGTGATCCACAAACACTTTGTATTTGATAAATATTCTTATAGTCTCAATTTATGACATACTTACATTTTGTATTCCTTTTAAATAAAGAACCAAATCAAGAACAGCAGAAATTAGCATCTGTTTTATTTTAAAATATGGAAATATATTTAAACAGCACATTTAAAGAATAAAATAATAGACTTCCATTTCTTATTCTCTCAATGGTACACCAGTAATCAAAAATATATTACTTAACGTCCCCGTTAATATAGTTACTGTCAAATTTTCTTTAAGATAAACTGTATTTCAAAACAACATTTTAATATACCTGAATTACAAACAAAGCCATAACATTTTTGAAGACACTTTTAAGTTTTGTTTGAAAGATCCAAAAGGATGATTAATAAGTGGTGCTTTATGAATATTTTAGATTAACTGTAAATAAGCCTAACCACAGAGTCACCATAAAATAGCAAGTTATCATTCTGAAGATCATTCTTCAAAAAGTCAGTGTGTGTTAAAGAAAGGCCTTACAGGGCATTCCAATAGATAGAGAAAATAAATTAATTTTAGAGGGAAGAACACACATGCACACACCCACATACCCCCCCCCGCCCCAGAACCTTCCTGTTTGGAATTATTTGTGCTTGGAAGAAGGTTTACAGAATCCCTTTACAAAATACGGTTTTCATTGAGCTCACTCTCAAAGATATGAAAAATGAATTTCAGCTGTTCTTCAGAAATGGCAATTCTGTCAAAGCCATTCTGGGACTTTTGGCAATTTCCTCCAGTTTAGTTTCAGTGCTTTTACTTCTAAATAAAATCCCTTGCATCACATCAATCAGCAAACTCAGTTATAAAGGAGAGTTAAAGAAAATGGTTCTGTCGGCATCTTCTGCTCTTGTACATTTTATGCATGCAGTGACTCCTGCCTGTGGGGAGGAAAGTGAAGCCCATGTAAATGTTTATTTATTTTGGACTCGGTTTTTAAATCTAAAAAAAAAAAAAAAAATCTGCAGCAGTAGTGTTCTAGATAATAGGCAGATATGATTTATCTGAGGTAAGAAGGTTGTACTACAGTTAGTGTTAACTTGGAAAGCTATGGACACAGGCTCAAGCCTGTCTTCTGAAGCTTTGAGCTCTTTGCAAAATCTACAATCCACAAGCCAAAAAGGAACATGCTCCTACAGTTACACCAGTTCTATTAAAGCAAACAGTTAAAACAATTATGTGCAATCTTTCAGCTTCTATGTTCTGCCTACTGTTTATTTATTCAAATCCAGTTCAACATTTCACTTTATCTAATGAAGCAGGAACTCTGAAAGAGAAATTGTGTTTATCCAAGCATTTTTGTTTGGGTTGTTATTTTTTTAAGTCTTATTTCTAAATAAATATCCTATCATGGTTTTCATTGGCACAATATAAATAAATAATTCAATTTCCTTCCACAATATTAAACAGTCAAAGGAGTTCTGTCTAATCTCAGAAAATTATATAAAATTGTATTCGAAAAAAATGTTGAAATGGAATTGAATGGACTCAGCATAACCCATTGAAAATTAGACTAGATGATCTATTGTATAATGTAGTGGCCTATAAATTTTACTGATAAAGCATCCGCAAAAGAGAATATATACCTTTAAATAAATAAAAGTGACTATATACATGATATTGTACATAGGAAAAGAGTCAAAATGAGCCAGACTAATTTTAGGAAATTCCCCGTTTGTCTGAAAGTATGCTTTTTATTGCAGCCATAAATCTTAATACAGATCTTTTGTTATTATCAATATTTAATATTAGTGGCAGCCACATGAGCGTACTACCATATTTCTATATTTTTTCAAAATGACATTGGAGCTGTCATCAAAGTACAGAACAGAGATGGCGTTTAATTTGGTTGGAGCACAACAAGGCTTTGGTACGTGATCAGGAAACATCAGATGAACCTGGGAAAGGAAAAAAAAGTTTTGTTTTATTAAGAAATAAAATACACATTTTCTTACAGTTTTAAAATGATATGCTTGTTTTATCACTCAAAATCAGGCACACCGTTAAGCTCATCGCCCTTCTCCCATTTATGTTCCATGACTGGGGTGAGGGACTGAAAGATGTATTCTTAAGCATTAACACCTGGAATCAACCCACCCATTTCAATTATGTGTTTGAACCTTGAAAAATATGTCACCAAATAAAGAAAACTTCCTCTATAGAATATTCAGTGGAAGTTTTCCTAGGGAAAGAACACAGCAACTAGCAGTCTGTTGCTTTTAGTTGAAATGACTATTTCTATACTTATCATGAGGAATATGGAAGTTATAAGAAAAAATCAATGAAAACACATAGTTGCAGAAAGATTTGGATCTAAGAATTACCTTTTAAAAGGAAAATTAAACAATAAATCATACATTTTATGCCAACTCTTAATTTTCCATGGTAAAAGAAGCATAAAAATCATAATAAAATAAAATCCACATATAATCCAATACTTGCCTTTAAGCAATGATTTCAGCTCTTTGTAGAATTTTTTTATCACATTGGCTGGAGTTTAATATCCATTTACTTTTTTCTCCCTTGCCTGCCCCCTAGACAACTGCCAAAAAGCAGGCTAAGCTAAATCAGAAGCAAAGGGCCTAGATGCTTTACAAATGAACATCCACCTCCCCAGAAGCCTAAAAAGGTGTCTGTACATGGAAAGTGAAATGCTTAAGGGTTGATAATAATTTTGATCAGACTGGCAGTCTGCCTATGATTTGAAATAATTGAGCAAAGAGTCAGAACACAGTTATCCACTTTCCCACCCACCTATTCTGGCCCTTCCCCCAGAGGAGTTTATGGGAAATCCCACTGATGAGTCTTATGGGATCCACAAAAAGCAAATACAACCTCTTACGGTTTTGGCTGTACAACGTCCTGGCTGAAATGATATAGGAGCCTTGCATGTGGACAGAAACAGCAGGAAAAATGAGGTGACCTGACATTGAAATTTCCTAAGACCTCACAAAACTAAAAGTTGGATATTTTCTACAAATTTCTGATGCAGCTTATGTCCTTCATCAGCTTTATCTTCCATAACCCACATATACATGATTGATAATTCCGCTGTTTCAATGGCCTTGGCAGTCTACTGGGAAAAAAAATGGATTGTTCTTGAATGGTTTCTCAATATATTAGTCACAAACATACTTTCCTCTCTCTTTTTGTTTCATGTCCTTCACAGAACAAACATAAAGCGTGCACAACACCAGGAGAAAAAAAAAATCTAACTTCCCGGTATGCTCCAGTTTTGCTATGACTTATGTCCTACATCCCAGGGTGGAGATACAGAGCAGACTCTTGTTCCAAGTTTGTGTCACTTTTTTTTAAGTTTGTTTTTCGATACTTTACTACAGCCATAAGAGCTGAACATATGTATTTATTTATTTTTAAAAAGAAAAAATGAGAGAAGGGGGGGTATTTGACAAATGGTATTTTTCAGTAAGTAGGCACTGCTTAGCCTGAGTGAATCTTTGATACATTAGATCCATATCTAAGGAAACAAAAGTCTGCTTTCATAGTCATCGAAATGATGATAAAAAGAGGCAAAGAACTTTCTGAGAAATTAAGTAGCATTACTTCAACTGATAGGAGTTATTCTACGACCTTACAGAAAGACAGTGATCTTGAAGTTCTCTTCATAGGATGAAACAACAGCATTCTTTATCTGATATGCTTTCATGTCAACATGAATTCTCATACACAAAGAGAAAAGTTAACTTCTTAGAAATCATTTTAGTGGTAGAAGTTTGAATGCAAAACATCCATCCCTGCAAAGCCTACCTACTTCCATACTCCCAGAAATAGTATTCCATATAAAGAGAGCTTATATTTACAGATAGCAAAGGTGAAGTCATATCAGACTTTAAAATCCTCCCAGAAATTTACTCTATACCTTGTATATGGCACTAAAGTAGGCATTCTCACTGGTCATGAATCAATAAAAAGAAGAATTTTTATAAATTGCTTTAAAAATATTTGCTTTATCTTTCTGTTGCCCTCTAGCCCAAGGTTATTTTCAGTCTTTGATAATGTTCATGCTCTAGTTGTTATAGATTACATTTTTTGGTGTCTAGCTATTCTGTAGTATTTTATGAAGTCAATAAAGATGCCAGTAAATATCAAGTCATTCAAGTATTTGATTTTGCCAGTTCATATAGATGATTGTTTATTAAGAAGGAAACTAGGCTACTCCTTAATTCAGCTTTAAATTTTAAATTAATTGTGGGGGAAATCAGCAAGCTTATAGAGAGTTAAATCTTCACAAATCCTAAAAGTAATTCTTTCTTTTTCCATAAAGATGCCTCAGCCACAAAGATAGGTTTTTCTACTATCTACTTTTCTCTTACTGGCATCCACCAATTAATTCCACTCCCATCAAGCCTTGATTCTAAAATAATGTGTTCTCTCCCATTCTTCTTAAATACAAAATTTAAAATTTTTATATTAGCCCAAACATTGATTTAAAATTATATCACATAGTCTGGTATGTCTTCTAGGAGCCTCTCGTTTAGTCTTCTGGAGAGTGTGCCTCTGCCAAATCAATAGGTCAGATACTATGAGGTACATCAGACTCTCAAAAGGTTTCACGAGCTCATTAGGTAGAATGCAATCAGTTAATCAAGTCAACCCTTCAGAACCTTATTCATAAAAGTAAGCCTAGATTATTAGAGATTTAATCACTGTTAAGTTTCTGAGAGTAAGGAATAAAGAAAAGGAAGTATAATTTCTACTTTAAAGATTACAGGAGAAGGAGGAGAAGAACAATAAGAAATGTCAATTAGTTTCCCATTTGTGTACTACACTGAAGAACTTTTATAATACCAAAGTGTGTTATAGAACATTCTTAAATAATTAAAAACCCTCAGATGAAATTTAGTACAGCTATTACTCAGTGTTTTTGCAATGATTACTAATGAATTGCTAGGTTAGAAACAGCCCCGGGGAACCTGTGTGCTTAGTCATACAGTTAATGAAGAAACAGTTCAAGATGACCATTTCATGTTATTACTCCAATTTTCCTAGCTGAATCCTTCTCCATTGTGTAATTGGGATTACTCTAAACCAGCCTGAGTTTCCTGACTATACCCACAGTTGTTACTTCAGCTCTAAAAAGAAACAAATGAGTTTGAGAAGATAAAATAATGCATTAAAAATTGTAAATAGATGCTTTCCTCTAAAACAACTTTTTAATATGCTTGCATTCTAAGCTACTTTTAATCCTTCAAAACAAAGCTTACCAGAGTCTGAACTATAGCATGATTTGTGGCATTCATATGAGCGTTAAGTGGAAAAGAACATTCTCCATCACAATAAAATGCAGCGTATCCTTCTGGTGCTATAATCCAGTCCTGACACACACACAAAACAAGAAAAAATAGTATTACCAAAGTAAAAATTAAAAAAAAATTCTTAAAAATTATTGAAATATATTGTATCTGAATAGGTTTACATTCCTGGTCCAACAATTATTCTAATGGAATAACTTTCCCCACACCCTTTAATTTAATTTTAAGCTGAAGTTTAGGACAAAAGTATAAATATTTTCACAAGAAATTGTCCTCTCTAATTACTCCCGAGGTAGTTATGTAAGATATTCATAGTATGTATTAAACATGTGCGCATGAATAAAACTATTATAAGAAAATAGCATTCTAAATATTGTTTAAACAGGAAATGATGAACTCTGGAAAGTTCAAGTGAACCCAAAAGAAAAAGGAGAATCAAGTTAATTGAGATTATTCTCATTACTTCTTAAGGAATCATTCTTAGTTTTATAAGTCTGACAACACCCTAAAGCCTTAATATCTTTTCTGCATGTTGTTTTTCTTTCAATTCATTCATTAACTTTATAGTCTCTTTAGAAAAAATGAATTGGAGCAAATTCCTAAAAACTGAACATGATAAATTTCAGGAAGCTAAATAATTGGTACATGTATGGTTGCCTTGATATTTTTCCCACAGAGAAATAAAATTTGGCACAAATGTAAGAATTCTTGAGTTATTCACGTTGAAAGTTTATCATAAATTTTGAATATATTTACATTTTAATAGTATTTCTCAATACAATAACTCATATGAGAATCCATTGTAATAAAATATTAGGAGAAACCTTAAAATTTCTTTTTAAACTGTCACCATATAGAGCCATTCAAAAATTACTTTGGTGAAATTTTCCTCCTCATCCTGTTTCAAAATGCCATCTAAAGATAGCAATACATTTTTAAGTGCAAGAAAAAAAAAATGTCTGTCATCTTCCCCATGACAGGGACATTATAGTTGAGGGCTCTATTTCCTAGCCCAATAGTTGGAGACCCTCACAGGCTTAGTGGAGTTACTTATACTAATATGAACAAATCTTCTATTTATCATAAAATTAAAAGTTTGTAATACTTAAACAACAACACTTTTTTCTTCCTAAATATCTTAGTGTTCTATGTTTTATTCAACATAGTTTTTTTGTTTGTGAAACCTACTAATCATGTTTCAATGGTAAAAGGTTAATTGAGAAATGAAAATAAAGTGAATAAGCCATATTCTAACTGGTCATGTCAAAAATCATTGGGTATTATTTTGGAAATTTACTGCCAAAGACTATGACTTACTAAGGATTTATGACAATTCAGAAAAAAAGGACCTAAGTTGACTGAAAATTCTTACCTGCCATCCCAGATCCCGGAAGCTCACATAGAGTTCGTGCTTCTTACAGGCTTGTTTTTGCTCACTTGTGTTATAATCTGAAGATAAAAACCACATTTTTCATAAATGGTTGCTTAAAGATATACTAATACTTCTTTTGTGAGATCACTGGTAGGATTTTTTAAAGGGGTTTTATTTGAAGTTGTGGAACATGAATTTCAATCTTAAAGCCAGAACTACTTACTAACCATGTGAACTTCAGTCAAGTTACTTGTCCTGGGTTTCTTCTTCTGTGAGATGTAGACAATACCATTTACCTTATGAAGCTCTAACAAGGATTCTGTTAGGCCATCTGCTTCACAGGGCAGAGTGTGGTGTCTGTCGTTCACTGAGTACCATCTGCTCAACGAATACTTATTAATTCATTCATACTCTAGGGGTACTTAATATATTCATATATATATATACACACACACACACACACACACACACACACATATATATTTGTGCAATAATTTTTAACATCTTCCATGAGGCAGATACTGGGATCTTAGCTGATTTTATTTTAATAAATATCTTAACCTCAGGATACCACAAGTTGAGCTTCTAATCATCCCCCAAAATCCTGTCCACCTGTAGACTTCATTCTTGACTGATGGTAGTTGCCTGGGTTAAAAAATAAAAACCAAAACAAAACAAGAATCAAAATAGTTCTGTTTTTTTTTCTTTCATTTACACATCCAATCCATCAGGAAATCTCACACACTATCTTCACTAAGTCCAAAATGCACCTCCTCTCACGCCCTTAATAATTGGTCTTGGTCCAAGCCACCATCATCTCCAGCATGAATTACTGCAATATCCTCATTGCTAGTCTCCCGGCTTCTGCTCTTGCTCCTCTACAGCAAACTAGTCAAGTGGACCTTTTAACAAGTAAACCTAATTACATCACTTCCCTGCCAGTCCCTCTATGGTCCTCATATCACTAAGAGTGAAATATTCTCAGAGTGGTTACAAGGCTCTCTACATTTTGGTTCCACTATCCCTCTGACTCATTTCCTGTCACTCTTCTTCTCCTTCACCTTGCTCCAGCCACTACACCTTCTTACTGTTTCACTCACAGTCAGCCTTACTCCCACTTTAGAGGCTTTTCTCTCACTAGTCCCTCTCCCTGGATAGCTACATGGCTAATTCCTGCATCTTCATGTCCTTGCTTAAGCAACATCTCAACAAGGCCTTCACTACCCTTTTAATATTACAACTCTCACCCTGATACACCTGATTTCTCTCACTTTGTTCTGATGTTTTCCCATCTCAATTTTCACTATGCCATTTCTTCATTAATTTATGCATGGCTTCTTGTCTGTTTCCTCCTACTAAAATATAAGCTTCACAAGGGCAAGAATCTTGTTTAGCTCTGTTTTGCTCACTGATGTATCCCTAGTGCCAGGAACAGTGCCTGGCATACAATAAACATTCAAAAAAGTATCTGAGGAGTTAATGGACAAATTTCTCAGAGTGTTCCACAAGGGATTTGAGGCAAGTGAAATACTATCATTACATATTTTGGAATGTAATCTGAAATACCCATAACTTTTTATAATTGTTTTAAATGATTAAATATAAATGCAGAATTTCAATCTTGCACCTGGAATAAAGTAAAACACTGAAGAAACACAGAGATTTATGGAACATTTTTCATTGTTGTCTTATCTGAGGTTTGCTCACATTTTGTACAAACATTCGAAAAACTAGTCCACTTTATTTCTAATATAAAATATTAAATAAATAAAATTTAAAAATAATTTGTTTCACAGTTTTTGTTAAAGTGTCACCTTCCAGTTGAATTACCCCCAACCTCTAACAGAAATGTAGGCACATTAGAGATCAAAGGAGCCCACCATAGAGGGGCTTACCTCTCATGATTACCTCAAGTAATTATTTGTTTAATGTTAATCTAGAAATGACAAGCTAATGATTAAATTTTGAAATCAAGGTATTTTTCTCTACGTTATTTATTTCTACTATGCAATTAACTTCATTAAAACAGATTAAATAAGTAGATAATGGGAAATGGAGGAGAGAGGATTTATTTCACACTCTACATTCTGGTTCTTTAGGGAAATATCTCCCTTGGAGCTAACTTTGTTCAGGTAACGGACAAATGCACTTTAGCACTAAACATGACATGGATAAATTTCCTCGATCCTTTTTAGAGAAAAGAAATAATTGATTCTACTATTGGTTTGATTTCATAAACTCCTTGGTATACAAAATAGGAAAAAAAAAATGTTAGCTATGCCTTGGACCAAAGGGGTCAGCAAACTTTTTCTTTAAATAGACAGATTGACCCAGCCACCCTATTACTGGGGATATACCCAAAGGATTATAAGTCATGCTGCTATAAAGACACATGCACACACGTTTATTACGGCACTATTCACAATAGCAAAGACTTGGAATCAACCCAAATGTCCATCAGTGACAGACTGGATTAAGAAAATGTGGCACATATACACCATGGAATACTATGCAGCCATAAAAAAGGATGAGTTCATGTCCTTTGTAGGGACATGGATGCAGCCGGAAACCATCATTCTCAGCAAACTATCGCAAGAACAGAAAACCAAATACCGCATGTTCTGACTCATAGGTGGGAACTGAACAATGAGATCACTTGGACACAGGAAAGGAAGCATCACACACCGGGTCCTATTGTGGGGAGGGGGGGTGGGGGAGGGATTGCATTAGGAGATATACCTAACGTAAATGACGAGTTAATGGGTGCAGCACACCAACGTGGCACATGTATACATATGTAACAAGCCTGCACGCTGTGCACATGTACCGTAGAACTTAAAGTATTAAAAAATAAAATAAAAAAGAGACAGATAGCAAATATTTTAGGCTAAGTGGTCCCCCCCTTGCAACTATTCAATTTTGCTGCTGTAGTATAAAAGCAACCATAGACAATATGTAAATGAATGGGTGTGTCTATATTCCAGTAAAAATTTACGCACGGATACTAAAATTTGAATTTCATATGATTTCCACATGCTACAAAATATTGTCCTTCTTTTCCAAGCAAACATTTAAAAATGGAAAGACCACTCTTAGTAGGTCATACAAAAACAAATGATAGGCTTAATTTGGTTATTGGGCCTTACTTTTTCCAACTCTGCATTAGATAATGGAATATTTATTCATCTTTGTCTTAATTGAAAATATTAAATATGAATAACATTGTAGCCAATAACACATACATGTTTATATGAAAAGCCACAAACTACAAATATAGTTATTTGCATTCGATGTTTATAAAAAATGAAGAAAATAAAACTTAAAAGTCAAAATATATCTGTTCCATATATATGTCTTTTTATGCAGGCTAAGTGATGTATATAATATAACATCATATAAATGTAACAAGCAATGACATTTATAACAGAATCTGGTTCCAAGAGTCTGATTTCATAGAGCATTAGGACCATATGCTTATTCTGTCAGAAATAAAAATTAATGGATAGTGAGTGAAGTAAATGTTGTACCCAAACTAGAAAAGCCTGCAGTTAGGTTTACTCTAAATACTTGGCAGAACAAGCTGTGGGCGGAAGGGCAAGGAAATTAGGTTTATGTCTTTTAAAATACTGATGGGCAGCCTTTAGGAGATTAATATGAAATGGATATAATTCTGTTGTTAATGAACCTGCCTACAAATGAAAAGTCATGGCATAAATTATTAAAATGTTCTACAATCAACACTAGAAAAAGTAAACCAACACGTCTTATCCATAGTGCAGGTGTTATCAATAATACTTCTCTGTTTTGTCTCTTAACGGTAATAATGTTAGGAAGCCAACGCCAAAATAGTAAAAATATCATTAAATACTTGTGCAAATTTCTTTATGGTCAATTTCTAGATAGTGTATAAATTTAATCTTTAGTTTGATTTTCTTTAATTTTTTTGTCTTACAATAAAATCATGAAAAACAAAATAAATATGTGGAGGTAAAAGTTGGTAAAACACACAAAAAATCCTGAATGTGATAAGAAGAACACTAGTACACTATTGGTGGAAATGTAAATTAATACAACCATTTTTTTGAGGTTCCTCCCAAAAGTGAAAGTAGAGCTACCATATCATCAAGCAATCTTACCGCTGGGTATATATCCAAAACAAAGGAAATCAATATGTTGAAGATATATCTGCACTCCCATATTGATTGCAGCACTGTTCACAAGATACAGAAGCAACATAAGTGTCCATCAATGGATGAATGCATAAAGAAAATGTGGTACATATACACAGTGGCTTATTATTCAGCCATAAAAAGAATGAAATTCTGTCAATTAGAGCAACACGGATGAAACTGGAAGATGTTAAGTGAGGTAAGCCAGTCACAGAGAGACAAATAACCCATGTTCTTAGTCATATGTGTAAGCTAAAAAAAAAAATTGATCTCATGAAGATAAGAGAGTAGAATGGTGGTTACCAAAAGCTGGGAATGGTAGCAGAAAGAGGGGAACAAGAACTGGCTAATGGATAAAAAAAATACAGCTTTTTAAAAAACGTACAGAAGAAATCAGTTGTGGTGTTCAATAGCACAGTATGGTGACAACGGTTAACAATAATTAAATCTACATTTCAAAATAACTAGAAGACAAGATTAGGAATGTTCCCAATGCAAAGAAATGATAAATATTTGATGTGATGGATATCTTAATTACCTTGATTTGATCATTACACATTGTATACATCTATCAAAATATTGCATGTACCCCATGAATATATATAATTATTATGTATCAATGAAAACAAATTCCTGAAATCTGCATGGACTTTCAAAGCTCTGCATAATAGTTACTGACAAAAACAAATAAATAAACATGGGATAGACTTTCTGTGAACTGGACAAGAGACAATCAAGTCCAAAAACCTTCATACACCATTTTTTTTTTCTTCAGAACATAGTATTAGTTTCTTAAGGGGATGAAACACAGATATAGCTATAAAAGCAAATAAAAATTAGAGATAAAATTTAACATTTAACCATGACAACAGCTTAAATGAGCCAAATATGATATGCTGCTGCTTCAAAGCAAAAGAGGAGATGTTAGTTTTTTCACTCTTATTTCCCAGAGAGAAAAAGGGAAAAAGGAAGTTGACACCTAAAGCATCAGGACAGAAGACCTTAATTTATTTATAAAAATTTAAAATGACAAATGAATGAAGTACAAGAGTTGAAAAAGCAGGAATGGTACTATCATAATGCGAATTTTTATATGACCTTGGGGGTAGAAAAATTCATGATAACCCCAAAAATAAATAACAATCCTACCCAAAGATAAGGGGCTTTAAAATGCTATTGTTGCTCTAGCTCAATCATTATCTTCTATACCCAGTGAATTATTCACTTGAATTTACACACAAGCCAGTAGTAATTACTGTTGTTTATTTTGTAGATATATTAACACAATTTTGTGTTTCTGTAGGTACCAACGTGTGACACAAAACACCACAAAATAACTCTCTAATGTGTTTGCATAACTCTGCTCAGCAAAGTATCCATGTGGATCATGTAATTAACGTCCTCACTTTAGAGCTCCTTCATATAAAAATCTATCCACAAACCTGAATTTGCCAGACACCTCTAAAGGACAGTTTCCTGATGCCTCCTGCTCACTATTTCTACTTCTGACCTCACACTCAGTATTCACTATTTTTGTTAATAGGACCATCAGTCACTTAGTGGCCAGGACAGAAAATTTAGTAAGCTTCTTGATTTTCATTTTTTTCCACTCAGATCCTGTATTAAATGGATCCACAAAGCCCCATTAGTTGATAAATTTCACTACTTAATCTAGGTGTCCTGCTGGAAGCCCTTTGCACTCTTGCTTGCCTCATCCTTCCTCAATGTCTTCTTCTGGTAACCTTAGATTCTAAAATAACACTTTACCCCTGCTCCTCTTTGACGTCTCTGATGATATTCTTTTGGCTTATTTTATGGAATTCCTTTTTCTCCTTTGCCTATACTTACAGTATTGATGTTCCCCAAGGAGGCTCCATTTTATTATTTTTGCTTTCTTTGTTTCCTGTGGCATTTGGTCAGCCTCATCCTACATCTAACAATTTGGCTTATAGCTACATCTTTTCCCTACACATTCCACTTATTCTCAACACTCCCCTCTCCAGAGTGCTGGGTTATCCATCCTCTTCAAACCCCTGCTGGCCCTATCCCATGTGTTTTGGTTCCTACATCTCTCTCTCCAATCTATGATCTTCATTGCTTGGAGTATTATACTAGACTCCTAATCATTATTTGAGTTTTCTGTCTCCACCCTTGGCATTCCACTCTGCACTCTGTGGCCAAAATTAACTTTTTAAAATGCATATCTGATTACGGCTCTTCTTTGTCCAATTGCCTATGCAAAGACATCACTGCTCCTTATCATCACATACCCTACTCTTTATGATTTGGCCCCTGAATAATTTCCTAACTGATATCACAGTCCTCTCACATAAAAATACATGCATCCCCCAGCCATTTGAAAATGGTTCATGCCTCCACAACTGTAGAGCCCTTTCCTTTCTACAATCTGAAATGGTTTCATCCATGTCTGTATTTCTGGAAAATGTCTATTTGTTCTCAGATAAGTCCCTCGTGTAGTATTTTGGGCCATATAGTTAATATAGTACATAGCATATAGTTTTATAATGCTGTGCCTGGCATATAATGGGAGTTTATTTAATACTGAATAAATATTACTTATAAGAAATTACACCCAGATATATTCTCCCTGTGAATTTTTCCTAGGGAGAAACTTGACAACAGACACAATGCCTTAATGTCTATTGGCAAGTCTTTTTTAAGGTGTGTAGTTAATTGCTAATATAGATTAGCCAAATTAGGTTAAAGACTCTAAAATTTCCCTTGTTTCTAGAGTATCCAAAGATAAGAAATCCCGTGACCACAGGTATGGGTACTTATAAGAGAGAGAGTGTGAACTTGTAGTTTTCTCTGATGTAAGAGTCTGAACTCTTTGCATACCAGTTCTATAAAAGCCATTATAATGTTCAACTCTTAATGAGCATTTACCATGTACCACTATTTTATATTAGTTATACGTAATAACTCATTTAATCCTCACAACTCACGTAATCCTGCTCTGCAAGGCAGGCATAATTAACATTCCCACTTTAAACATGAAGAAACAGTCAGAGAGAGGTAACATATCTTGTGCAAGAGTATACAACTAGTAAGTAGTGAAGTCATATTAAATGATGGATAGACGATAGATAAATGTATAGATAGAGCTAGCTAACAACATATTATATGCATCAAAATACTTGTTTCAGGAGGGGTTTCCAAAATTTTTCACAATTCAGGTCACAGATAGCAATTTTTAATATTAGTTACTGTCACAATTATGTGGATTAGAAATATTCTCATTTGTGCAGCATTGCAGGATTTTCAGTACAGCATTTATTTTGAGAGTCCCAACTTGGAAAAAAGCAAAATGTCTTTTTGGAGTGACATGATTAAATAAACTGATGCTAATACTATGTAACAACAGTTAAAAACAATTAGCTCACCTTATTTGAAATATGGCTAATCATTGTTTATTAAACCTTTAAAATATATAACTCATGTAATTAAAAGCATATAACAAAAATGTATTCTCTCAGATGACAGAGAGGTTTGTACCATGTTGATATCAGCATATTAAGGGAATCTATTATGTATGGATTAGGTAAACAAGGGAGAAGTTTAGCTTTTTGATTTTATTATTTCTAAATACTAAAAACGTATATTATATAAAATATTCTATGGAAATAACTTCAATTAATTCTCTTCTTGTTTTGACTAATATCTGTTGTTCCAGGAGGCATAAATTTACATTGTATTCATTAGGCAAGAGATAGTGCCTATCAAAGTTGAGAATGAGAGCAGAATGTTTCGATTTTAGTAACTATGCATTGTATCTGATTTACAATGCTTTGACTTACGATTTTTTAAATCGATGAGGGTTTGAAAGCAATACACATTCAGTAGAAATCATACTGAGAGCACCCATACAACCATTCTGTTTTTCACTTTCAGTAGAGTGTCCAATAAATTACATAAGATATTCAAAACTTAATTGTAAAATAGGCCTTTTGTTAGATGAGTTTGCCCAACTGTAGGCTAATGTAAATGTTCTGGACATGTGTAAGGGAGGCTAGGCTAAGCTATGATATTTGAGCTTATAGTACTGTAACCTTTTGTTGGGTTTATTGGGATATAACCCCATTGTAAGTTGAAGAGCACCTCTATGCCAAAGACTTGCCCTGCGAAATCACCGTGGATGTAGGCATGGCCACTACATGATTGGATTCTTTTTCAAAGATTCTCAGTATCCAGCATACAATAAGCAACCTTTCTTAGCAGTTCTGTAATGATCCAGGACTTGCCATTTGCTCTGTTAGTTCTTTTGGGTTCTTCATACAGGCATATGTCAGAGACATTTACTGGGGAGATACTGTGAATTTAGTTCCAGACTACTGCAATGAAGTGAACATCACAATAAAGTGAGTATCAATTTTTTTGGTTTCCCAGAGCATGTAAAAGTTATGGCTACATTATACTGCAGTCTATTAAGTGTGCAATTGGATTATATGTTTAAAAATGTACATTCCTTAGTTAAAAATAATCTATTGATTAAAAAATGCTAGTGATCATCTGAGTCTTCAGCAAGTTGTAATCTTTTTGCTAATAAAGGGTCTTGCCTCAATGTTGATACTTGCTGACTGATGAGGTTGGTGATTGCTGAAGGTTGATGTGGCTGTGGCAATTTCTTAAAAGACAACAATAAAATTTGTCACATTGATTGACTCTTCCTTTCACAAAAGATTCTTTGTAGTTTGCAAGGCTGTTTGATAGCACTTTACTTTGTGTAGGTCTTCTTTTAAAATTGGAGTTGATCCTCTCAAATGCTGCCTCTACTCTAGTAAATAAACTTATTTAAAATGCTAATTCCTTTGTTGTCATTACAACTGTATTCACGGTATCTTCACCAGGAGAAGATTCTATCTCCAGAAACCACTTTTTTTGTTCAACCATAAGAAGCAACGCCGCATTCATTCAAGTTTTATTATGAGATTGCAGCAATCCTGTCACATCTTCAGGTTCCACTTGTAATTCAAGTTCTCTTGCTATTTCTACCACATCTGCAATGACTTCCTCCACTGAAGTCTTGAACCCCTCAAACTCATCCAAGAGGTGTAGGAATCAACTTCTTCCAAACCCTTGTTAATGTTGATATTTCGACCCCTCATAAATCACGGATGTTCTTAATGGCATCTAGAATGGTGAATCCTTTCCAGAAGGTTGCCTAGATCCTGAAGGGGAATCACTATTTATGGAAGCTACAGTATTACACAATAAATTTTTAAAATAATAAAACTTGAAAGTCAAAACTACTCCTTCATCCATGGGCAGCAGAATGGATGTTGTTCTAGCAAGCATGATAAAAACCGTTAATCTACTCGTGTATGTCCATCAGAGCTCTTGGGTGATCAAGCACATTGTCAATGGGCAGTAATATTTTGAGAGGAATCATTTTCCTGGACAATAGGTTTCAACAGTGTGCCTAAAATATTTAGTAAACCATGCTATCAACAGATGCACTGTTCATCCAGGTTTTGTTGTTCCATTTGCAGAGCCCAGGAAGAGTAGATTAAGCATGATACTTAGGGGTCCATGGATTTTCAGAATGGTAAATAAGCATTGTCTTCAACTTAATCTCACCAGGTATATTAGCCCACAACAAGAGAGTCAGATTGTCAGAAGCTTTGAAGCCAGCCATTGACTCCTCTCTAGCTATGAAAGTCCTACATAACATCTTCTTTCAATAAGGCTTCTTAATCTACATTAAAAATCTGTGGTTCAGTGTAGCTATCTTCATCAGTGATTACTTAGATATATCTCCTGGATAACTTGATATAGCTTCTTCATCAATGCTTGCTGTTTCACCTTGTACTTTTTTGCTATGGAGATAGCTTCTTTCCTTAAACCTCATGAACCAACATCTGCTACTTTCAGACTTTTCTTCAGCAGCTTCCTTACCTCTCTCAGCCTTCACAGAATTGAGGCGAGTCAAGGCTTTGCTCTGTATTAGGCTTTGGTATAAGAGAATGTTGTGGCTGGTTGGATCTTCAATCCAGGCCACTCAAACTTTCTCCACATCAGCAAGAAAACGATTTCACTTTCTTATCATTATTATGTTGATGAAGTCACATTTTTAATTTTCTTCAAGTACTTTTCCTTTGCAGTCACAGCTTGACTAACTGCTTGGCACAAGAGGCCTAGGTTTCGGTCTATCTGGACTTTCAACATGTGTTCATCAATAAGCATAATCATTACTAGCTTTTGATTTAAAGTGAGAGATATGCAAATCTTCCTTTCATTTGAACACCTTTAGGCCATTGTGGGGTACTAACTGAACTTATTTCAATATTGTTGTGTCTCAGGGAATAGGGAACCCAAGAAAAGGGAGAGAGATGGGGTAATGACCGATTGTTGGAGGAACCAGAACACACATAACATTTACTTCCCATCTTATATGGGTAAAGTTTGTGGTGCCACAAAACAATTACCAATAAATATCAAAGATCACTGATAACATAAACCATAACAAATATAATAATAGTAAAATTTTGAAATATTGCAAGTATTATCAAAATATGACACAGAGAAATTGAGAGAGCAAATGCTTTTGGAAAAAATGTCACCAATAGACTTGCTTAATGCAGGACTGCCACAAACCTTCAGTTTGTAAAAAAAACACATTATCTTTGAAACACAACAAAGCAAAATGCAATAAAACATCATATGCCTGTACTCTATTCTTTTCAACACTGAATATACTCCTTCAAACAGAATCATGTTCTGGAGGTTTTTTTAAAAAGTCGAATCAACCTAGTGCCTTTATATCTTCAAGAATAGCTAGCTTAGAATTTAGCTATTGGCTCCATTTTTCTTCCTCTCACACACAAATTCAAAGAAATACCCTTTGTGCTGCCTCAACATGAAACAGGAAATATCTTCCACAATGTATCTGCTCAACCATCTTGCCAAAACCTGAAGAGGAACAAGCAGTGCCGGGCAGTTTCTGCAGGAAACCTGGAAGTAATGGTTCTACATACCTTTACCTGAAAAAGGAAGTTAGTTTTTCCTATGCTGTCAACACATTAATTTACTCAACAAGTATTTTGGGGACTCCTATTTTGCGCTGGTTACTGTTCTATGCTCTCCCACAGGAATATGGAAGAAAAAAAGAACATTGGGAAGTCAGAAAGCAAGAATCATTGAAGTAGAAAAGAAATGAGATAAAGATAGCAGAAATGACTTGAGTTTTAATTCTTCTCTACTAATGGAGATTTTCGACATTTGACAATATGCTTTGCAAAAAAACTTGCAATCAAGCAAACCTGCAATACAACTTTCCTCCCTAACTCCATCCCAACCCCACCCCTTCTTATCCATAGAGCCTTTGCACAATATTTTATTGTAAAATCTTGTTACTATTACAACTTTGTTATTTATATTTGGATAATTTTTAAATTTCACTGGCATTTCAAGTCTCCAAAGTGTCAAATGTTCTGTTTATATTAGCATTCCCTTTCCTTAAAGCCCTGTCTTTTACGCCAAATCCTATGAGGATTTTCCCAGACTGCTTGATTACTACCTATTGAAAGGTTAAGTCTTATAGACACAAACCAGCTACTTTCTTTCTTCTTATTATCAAAATATGAACACACTCCAAAACCATCTACCACATATTTCACAGAAATGGTTGCCAATGACAAAATTTCAGAAAGAAAATATTGGTCTATATTAGAATAATTTTGTACTCTAAATGGTGTTAGGAAACTGGTGAAAAGTTACATGATTTCTGCTCCATGTGTTTTATTCATCTCTGGTTATAGACGTACATTTGTTTCTTGTGGTCAGGAAGAGAAGATAAATAGAGTTAACCAATAGGGAAAAGGACTTTGATGATTTCAGTCACTGGAACACCTCTGCCAGAGTCATTATGAGCTCTAATAATAAGTATGTAACTTCTACTTTTCCCTTTGTAATTTCCTCCAAAATTATTTACTATTCTATTCAAGGTTTAGCAAAACTTTTTTTAATACAGTCTGCTACATTAAATTAAAAACATTTCAACCGAACTTAGAACCATTCTACATGAAAAGAAAAATATACAAGTTTGACAGCCTAGTATTTACCAGGAAGAAAAGGTCTTAGAAAGTTATTTTTCTCCACCTTTCATATTAAGTAATTACAACTTTTTGCCAAACTAAATATCTTGTGAAGATCTTTAAAAAATAGCTTTGTAATAAGGCACTAGTGTCATGCTTTACTAAAAGTGGTTAAATATCTTTGTTGGAAAATTATTTTAAAACATCACTTTATAAGTAGCATTTAATTCAGTATAATACAATTCCATACAGAAATCTTCCCTCCTGCTTCTGTTGCTTGACACACAAATAGGACTTCTTTCTAACATGATTCTCCTGGTGCCTTCCCTTTAGGAAGAGTACAGTGAATTCCACTTAGTAATTTTATGGAGCATCTCTGAGCAAATAAAACCAAACAAAAGTCTTCATCTATTTCTCATCTAAACACTCATGCATGTTTGAGTAATAAATAGCTGCTATATGATCTGCCATTTTCAAGTAACCTGGAAAAAATGAAGATTTTAGGAATAATGGCAAAGACTGTTTGAAGTTAGAATTTCAATTTGCTAAAATAATATTATAGGAATCATGACTCTTTTGTTTATCGGTTCGTCCATCGTTCCTGGCAGAGTACTATGCATAAATTGGCCATTAACACAGAATAATGCATATTTGACAAATAGATAAGTATGTGGTGCTAAATGGAGATGTTCCAGGATGAGTTCCCCCTTCAAATTTATTAACAAAATCAATTTTTTGGACTAAAATAGCCACCATTTTCATCTAACAGCTTCCTGTTTGCATCCTGGACTAAACAAGGTACTTCTTGGTATAAATACGACTAAGCCACTACAAATTTTGGCAGTTAGATACTTTCTGATCAATTGAAATTTGATCCCCCTATAATTAACAGATTAATTTGCAAGGACTTTGACATCAATTGTGCATTTGTAATATTTTGTTGAAAGATTGTGTGTGTGTGTGTGTGTGTGTGTGTAGACACACCTGAAGAAAATTATCTAGATAACAGTCCTCCAAATAAAAAGATAAATATTGTTTTAATCATTGTCTTCTCCATGTCATTCTCCTGCTAATTTCAGAAAAATAAAACTGAGTGGCATAATTCAAATGTATTGCCTTAAGTACTAAAGAAAGGATTTTATGTTTAATTTACCTGGTTGCCCATCCATTTTTGAGAGGCCCTGAGGAAGTTAGCTCAGCAAGTTGTGTAGCTCAGTTCTGGTGAGATTTTGTTGATCTAGCCATTTCATATTTCTATTACTGCCATCCTGATTTGAATTTGAACTGAATCTTTCAACATATGAAAGCAACTCATACGTATTTTAAAATGAATTACTGAGTGATTCACTGATGAAACATTCTGGGATGCTAGAAACATCACTGGAAGATTTAATATACCATCTGAAGGTATATACAGAGGGTAAATTTATTGTGGCTACTTGATTTGCAACATAGGACCCCATAACTCTCTGTGCATAACTGCTGTTTGGGTTTATTCTTACCTCCAACACTGGACATTCTGGAGGAGTCCTGATGAGAGCTGGATTTATTGCGGTTTTGATTTTTTCGTTTGTTGGCTGCTCTCACAGATCGAAGAAGTACCTCACTCGCCTTGAAGAAGGCCACCATGAAAGGTTGTTTTGACTGAGGTCCCTGTCTTCCCACCAGTCCAGCAGATTTTACGTTGATACTGCGTCCTAGAACGTAATACAAAAGCACTTGGTTTATGAAAAAGAAAGAACAATTACCTGATGTGAATGAATTCCAAGGGTACTTTGAAAAGGGGAAAAGTTTTAAAACATTATCAGAATGCCTTCCTTACAGGCCAAGATTCTTATAAATATTGAGGCTTACTATTACAGACCATTATCCATGCATGGTTTTTCATCTTGCATCATTCTTCCACCACAGAACACCCTCCAGCTGCTTTCACTCACTGATAGCTTCTGAGACCTTGAAGTTAGGAATATTATAAATTGGAAGATTTGACTACTCATTCGCCTGGAAATGTCCACATTAAATAGCAATTTAAAAAATATTAGCTATGGGCTCTTCTGCACTAAATGCCCTATAATTTTCCTTCAAGTTATAAAAGCCAAATACTTGGCAGGGTGTTTCTACTTTCTCCAGCCTATTCGAAACCTTTCAAGTGTTAATTAGTGCTGATAGCCTTTCCACCTTCACCTCTGGCCAGTGCCCAGCAACATTTACTAAGCTGCACTATACTTAAAGCTCTTCACAAGTCATTCTGGAAGCCTAGTCTGGGAATGGAGGTCTGCTTTAAGCCCCAGCTATTAAAAGTAGTGGCAAAAACTGCAATTACCTTTGCACCAATCTGATAATTATCAATATGAAGCATTGTGAAATAAACACAGGAACTTTGGAATTCCTCCCCTTCTGAGTTTTGACACACCTAAATGTTTACTGAAAGGAATTCAGAAGAGGCAAACCAAGCCTGGAGACTCTCAGAAAGAAGAAAAAACAATCCAAATGAGCTTCGAGACTCAAATTTGCCTATAAACTAGCCTGTGCCTCAGACTCTTATGAGTTCTTTGATGTGGTTATGTATCAATGAAAAGGGACACAACCATTACCTATATAGGAGTGAGTTAAAAGTCAAGGTGCCCTAGAGATAAAGTTGATAAAGTACCTCTCCCATTTGGTTAGTAATAATAATAATACTTACAACTATGTCAAATCACTTTGGAGTGGTTGCTGTGCTAGGCATTTTTCTAAGCAGTTTCCATGCATTATTTAATTTGATTCCACAAATGCCTTAGAGTTAGGTATTAACAGTATCCTCTTTTAATAGTTTTTATTAGGCTCTTCTAATTTAAAATAATCACTGAAAATTATATTTTCTATATATGTGGAAAAGAAAACTATTGGTATCTGGTTCAATGAAAATCATTCAAAGATGATAAACTAACCTTAAATTGTAAATTTAGTTAAGAATTACTTGTATCTTATGCAAAGTTGCTACTCTAGATACAGAAGTTAGCAATCTTTTAAGAATAATATATAATGTGGTTTGAAATATATGCATGATTGACTCTGGCTTGCCCCATGAGAGATGTGCGTGTTTTCTTAAAATATGTATTCAGTAAAGACTATGGAGCAACCTGAGTCCATTATAAAACCTGACCTACCTTAGAAGAAAGAAAAGGAAAGCCAGTCCCCGAAATGGCATCGATGGCATTTTAGCAAATAAGCCCTCGCTCTTAACAAAATTTATTTTGGCAGCATAAAAACTTTTGTGTGTACTTCTATTGTGCAGAGACCTTCTACTGTCAGAAAATGAGACTGTGTCGCATGAGGCTGTGCAGCTGTCGAGAGGGACACAGGGGTCCTTTAAATGTGGAGGTATTGGTTAAAAAAAAAAAGGCTGCATCAATTCAGACAGCATAGGTATCCTCCACAATTGTCCTACGACCTACTGGGAAAAGTTGTTCAATTCCTCCAAGTATTAAAATGGCCATCTGCCTCACAAATGCCACTATACTCAGTCCTACCAGAGAAGGGACTTACAAATAATCAAAGCAGTAAACCTTAAACAAATAAGCATATAGATTTCTCTTTTAAATGCAAACTTACAGTGGCTCTATGCCAGAGTCTATATTTCTTAGAAAAACTCTATCACTGGCATAAATGAAAGAGGCAGTTTGATTTGTGGTCAGAGCAGTTTCCATTCTACTTCCACTGTAACAAATGTATTAATTCAGCTCAGACTTCCTCCTTCTGGCAGCCCTTTCACTGTAAAAAGAGAAATTAGAAGTTCCAGCCAAATACCATACCTTGAACTGACCCACTTCAATACATAAACACTTTTACAACATGTTTATTCAGGTGTAGCACTTGAAATTGGTTTAAGATGTTTCCAGTGACAGAGAGCTCAGCAAAAGAAAAAAAATAAAAAATAAAAAAGAACTGAGAAACTTAACTGTTATAGAATAGAATAACTGGCAATCTGTTCTTTAAATTTTTTCATTTTTTTTTTCTGTCTTGGAGTACAACATAAAAAAGTATTTGTCGAAGCTTTTATTTTGATATTTTAATGAAGTGTTAATTTAACAGGAACTAAATTTTAACTTGTATACATTGATGACTGCAGAAATCATTTTTAATATATGATCTTTCTAATACTGAAATAGGTTGCTGTGAGATGTTCATAAATGGAATACAATAAAATCAATTTTCCATTCATTACAACACACACTGACTCTTTTATAGTTAAATAAGCACTTAACAAGAAGTTCCAAGTTTCCTTTGGGTTGCAAAGGGGTTTCTTTTGTTATTATTCCAAAGACTTTCAATATTTTAATTTTTATCTGTGGAGAAATAATACTGCTCTGAAGATTTATGTTCTAAAAACTGTAAAGATGTGTGTATGTTACAAATACGGGTTTCTTGGGTTTTACAAAGGTGGATATTGTATGTGAAGCAAAGTACCCTTCAAACCAATGTGAACTCCCTTTAAAATAACTTTTAATATTATTAAGTTTCCTCTTGGTTTCCTTTTTACTTCAGCAATGGGGTGACTATTAACATTCCATAAGTTAATGCTTGCTCAGTTACCCTTGGTCTTGAGCTATACCATAGAAGCATTAACTATTTGACCTAGTCTTTCAGACACAATACACTTATATTGATTATGCTGACTAAACCTTTTCAAAGACTGAATAATTGTTTTAGTAGAAGTACTGATAGAAACCTAGACTACACTGCATGCATTAAAAAATAGTAAATTCTTTATAAAACTTTATTTGAACTTTTAAAATGGTATGATTAAACATACGGTATGCTTTAGATATTGCAAATATATAACTGAAGAAGCCTACCTAAAGCATTTTGATTTAGAAACACATTACCTTTACGTGTGTGTATCACCATGGATTTAATTTTCAAAGCTGATTCTTGTTTTATAGTAGTTTCTACTTTAAAAATATACATAAAGATTAAGCATTGAATATACAGTGGAAATGAAAATGGGGGGGAGGTAACAAAAAGAACATTAAAATAAAGGATGGTAAGGATACCAGCTTGAGCCCAAGCTTAGTCACCTTAGGATTCAGACACATTCAGGCACAGCTAGAACAGTGATAGATTTGATTCACCAAGCTTATATTTAAAGAATATTGAGCAATTTCGTGGGCAAGAAGTCATCTTAAGAAAAAGATGAGCCACAGTGATTTTTTTAAGTCTGTATCTCAGAGTTACTTCTGGCACAGCTCCAATAGATGCATGTGTAACTCCTAGAAAGAAAGGGAATCAAAGAAAATCTAATACATCCTTTGTACCCAAAGTCTCTAAAATACTGGGAAGACAAGGTAGCACTACTTTGGAACTTCATTAACAGACTGTGACACAAGTGGTGAACAAAGATTCTCTCTATATAAGAAGAATGGCTTCTGAGCAGTTCCACATTGGGTTAGGATGGCAGCAACAGAATGAGCTCCAAAACAATCTTCCATATTAGTCATCAGCTTTGACTTCGGAAAGTAGTACCAGCTCAAAGCTGAGTGGAGCAGCAATCTGACAACACTGGGAGTTCCAATGTGCATCAATAACTATACCAAAGCAAGAGAAAATGCCAGTGATGGGATAAAGTGGCTCCAATTGCAAGAGAAAAATTCCCTTGTGTGATATCCACGCCTTGATGTGGACATTGGAAAGAGGGTAGGGATGTGATCTGCCAAATGGATGGGGTGGTAATAGGAGGTAAAAAGCTTGGTTGCTGAGAGCTGTTCAAGCGTAAACACACAAATGGGAGGGAAGAAGAGACAGCAGAGAGGAGACTGAAAAGGCTCTTGAAGGATGTGCCAACATTTCAGTCATCTTGCTGGTGGCAGTTAGACACAAAGAAACATTGTTTATTCCCAATTATTTCAGGTTTGGGTGTCATATAATACTTGGATTATGAAATGAAAGTGGTAATGACTATAATTGTAGGCATCCAGAGTTTGTTATTGGCATAGATATCGTCTTTTTTGATTTACAAAAACAAAACAAACAAAAAACAAAACAAAACAAAAAAAATTAAATCTTTGCTCATGAAAAGTTTAAGAACTATTTATACCTTGTTCATCTTATTTTCTCCTCAAAATTATTGTACAGAAATCTCAGTGTGAAACAATTTAAGCAGCAAATATGTGGGCATATTATTTTACAGTTTTATTAACTCAGTGAACAAAGATAGGATTGGACTTATATCTTCTAAGAAATTATTATTATATTCATACAGAGATCAAAAAGGATGTAGATGAGGCTGGAGTTCTGAACTACTAAATTTTGCCATAATTGAGGCTGGAGATTCAGTCCTTCTAGATCTGCTACTCTAACCCAAATGACTTCATATAAGTACTGAGGTCAGGCTATTGTGGTCACATTCGCCTAAGAACACAACTGAAACTATTTCACATTTGTAGTCACAGGGAAGGTAGGTTGGCAAACCAAAGCTCTATCCCAAACTCACTGGTTTTGTATTTCAGACCACTCCTTTTGGAAAATGTGACTTTCAAAATGTTTATTTCTTTAAACACAGTTATTAAAGGAGATTCTGACATAAAACAGCTCTTCAGACACATGTTGATGTTATAAGGATAAGTGGTTCCAAATATGATCATTGAGTTTCCCTCTAGGATACACAGTTTGAAAAACATTCATTTGAGGATTTATCAGAGTCTAAACGTTGATATCATTTTGAGATGTTAGCATACATTCCAGTTTGCTTTTTTCTCCTCTAAACCCACAGTAATTGACTGCTTAACCCGAAACACCTGTGATGGAACTGGTGCACAAATTATCTTTTCTTCATTTCAAAAAGACTCTTGCAGTATCCATTATGGACTCCTTAGCAGTAGTCAAATCAGTGTATTGTCTCACATCCACACATCTATCTGATCTTCACTTATTTTCAACCTGTGATTAAATTTGATTCTGGTACTGTGAAATTATGGATTCTATGACTCTACATTATACTCGAATTGTACCCTTTTTACAAACTGATCATTTAAAAAGTATAGAATTCACCACCCAGAATACAGAATAGATCATTTTTATATCAGATTTTAAGGAACATGGGGAAGATAGAATTTGTCTACTTAAATTCAATATGTACTTAAATTTTCTATAATCTTAAGTATGTTGTAATCTAGCTACAAATTTCAATTTTGTTATACTTTGATGAAAATTTTGCGTCTTTTTTAGTTTCACTGTAAAAGCGCAGACCTGTTGCCAGACTTAAGTACATAGACTTGAAGTATCACAGATGGAAATTCAGCCTTCCTCCTTATTACATTCTTGTTTTTCAAATGGTTTCAAATGGTTTACATTGCTTTATAAATTCAAACAAAAATGAGGAAAAGTTGGGATTTTAAACTTTTTTAAGTATTAAAATTTTCTTTGTAGAGAACAGGATAAGATTTTTGAGTGATTTTTCACAGTAATTCTGGGGTTCTGTTTAACCCCGGAATATTGTTTGGTGTACCATACCTTTGCGGGACTTTTCTCATCTCTTCTTTTTCCTGACATTTAAAAGAGTAATCTTTAAAAAAAACCACTTTGCCAATATTATATGTTGATAATTATATATTATTGGTAATGTGTGAAAATCAAAGGAAGGGACAAATGTAATAATATGTACAAACAAGCATAGGATTCTGTGGCTCATAAGTAAAGGGGGGAAAAAAAGACATGCTGGAAAAATAAAATCCAGGAAGGGCTATTGGTAGCAGTACCCTGACACACTGATATGAACTATGAGTTGAGAGTTTTCTGTGGGTAAGAAATGTGGTTACGGCCAGGTATGGTGGATTACGCCTGTAATCCCAGCACTTTGGGAGGCTGAGGCAGGCCGATCACGAGGTCAGGAGATCAAGACCATTCTGCCTAACATGGTGAAACCCTGTTTCTACTAAAAAAAAAAAAATTGGCCTGGCATGGTGGCGGGCACCTGTAGTCCCAGCTACTTGGGAGGCTGAGGCAGGAGAATGGTCTGAACCCGGGAGGCAGAGCTTGCAGTGAGCTGAGATATCGTGCCACTGCACTCCAGCCTGGGCAACAGAGCGAGACTCCATCTCAAAAAAAAAAAAAATGTGGTTACAACTCCTGGTAACATATAACAGTAGAAGAAATCCATTTTTCTATATGATCGGGGTGTGTTAGGGATAAAGAAGTTTAAAGGAGATAGAGATTTTTTAAAGTGTTGATATTCTAACAATTTTGCAGAAGATACTGTCATGCCCCACAGTTTGATAAAGTGATGGGGCTTAGAAAAGAAACAGGATATTTGGTCAGAAACACTGGCATGGTAACTAAAGTCATGCAGGGGGAGAAACACAAACCCTTGAGAACCCAAGCTCATGAGGCTCCAGAAAGTAGGGCCTGAGGACAAAGAAGCCGAGAACCATAAAGCAGCATGGCCAGAGATCTGTGCCCAGTTGTGGAAGCTGTCCAGTATGCTGAAATGTTTTATTGCATGGAGGGCAGGACTGAGGTGATGGAAAATGATTAGTTTCCTTCCATGGGACATCACTCTGAAATGAGGGGCTTACTGTCTCGGGCATGACAAGCCCAACAAATGTGTTTTACTTGGTCCCTATTTTCAGCCGCTGGAAATATGAATCTCACGCTAGGAACTGTAGTTTACCTCCACAAAAGCACTTACTTTTTAATAGCTCTTGTCTTTATATATAGCACCTTTCCCCTGAGGTCCTATGAACTTTACAGACATCATCTGTCACATGCCCCAAAAAGATTGGTTAGCAGTTGGTCTTACAGCCCTCATTTATTTTAAGACAGCAGAAACATTCTTTTCACAAAACCATGAGAACAGTGAATTATTTTTTGTTTTGTTCTCCAGTTATTATGTGACTTTTTAAAATAAAAAATGTACATATCTTAAATGAAAGAATCTTTTCCTTCAGAAGCCTGGGGGATTTTAATAAGACTATAATGAAGCAGAATTTCAGCAGAAATCAACCAAAAACTTTAAAAACTCTTTGTGTTACAACATCAATGACAAAAAGCTTTTAGATGTCAAACACATTTTAGTTTGTTTCACAGCAGTGAAATTTTAGTATTCTTCATTTTACCTATAGTGATTAAAGAGGTCTTTGAAACTTAGAGTAGTTACTTGGGAAACTTATGAGTATCTAAAGGAGATACTCTTTTACCAGCTACAGCTACTATATTATTCCAATGTTTTGGTTTTTTTTTTTTTTTTTTTTTTTGAGATGGAGTCTTATTCTGTCGCCCAGGCTGGAGTGTAGTGATGTGATTTTGGCTCACTGCAACTTCAGCCTCCCAGGTGCAAGTGATTCTCCTCCTTCAGTCTCCCAAGTAGCTAGGACAAGAGGCATGTGCCACCATGCCTGGTGAAGTTTTTCTATTTTTTTTAGTAGAGACAGGGTTTCACCATGTTGGCCAGTCTGGTCTCGAACTCCTGACCACAGGTGATTCTCCCACCTTGACCTATCATACAGAAAATCATATTTGTTAAATATTTGACCTTCCCTTTTGATTTGTACATGAACCTATCAAATGATCATAGGCTACTTCCAGGATCTTTGGATCAGTCTAGTACCAGCAAAATAGAAGAAAAATAAATTATTCTGTACCCCAGAAAAAAGAAAGTGAAAAAAAAAGTAAAATATATTTTCTAAAATATGCAGTAGAGAACTGATACTGAGATACCTAATGTAATATGCCATAGTAACTACTTCTGCAGGAAGGAACACATTTTGAATGCTGCTACCACAAAGAAATAATAAATGTTTAAAATGATGGATGTGATAATCACTTTGATTTGATCATTATACTTTGTACACATGCTTTGAAACACCACATTGTACCACATAAAAAAGTGCAATTATTGTTTCAATTATAAATAATAAATTTAAAAATGTGGAGTTTTAGTATTTGGGGCTTATTTTCTTCACATATGAAGGCTGATCATAAAGCATTTTTCTGAGTAAAAAGAAGCAGAATTTTTCTTCACTATTTTTTCATGTATCTGGCTACGGCCAGAATGCCATCTAGCCTGCCCCACATAAGGGACCAGTTACAAGGTGAAATCTCACACCACCATGATTCCTTGCTGGCCCCCAGAGCAAAAGCATACTGAACCATTTGCATGCAAAATAATAGCTGGTTTCCAAGAGTGTTTTCCTTGTGCTCAATCTAGGTCAGCAGTGTCACCTGACCTCATAGCATAAGTAGAACTTTCATATTTCTATCAGTTGTGTTACTTCAGAGAAAAATAATGTGAAGAACACTTCTACATATAAACATAACTGGTACCTGAGAGTAATAAGAAGCATGTCTCAAAGAATCAGGGACATTGGGAATTGAAAAAGCCAATTCAACATTTCTGAAATTAAGAGACAGGCAACAGCTGCCATCTATTGAAGACAAGTATTTTACCAGTTGATTTGTATACATCTTATTTACTCCTCACAGCAAAGCAACTGTTATACTCTTAAAATAAGACTCAAAAAAGAGTCAGATTTTTAACTCAGCCTTGTCACACTACTAAAGTAGTGTGCTTTTCCCTCTAAGTACATGGTAGTCCACTTTTTAGAGATTGGTGGATACTTTCATCTTGGGTTTCTGTATATTTTCACCTTGAGAAGAATGGAGGAAAAACAGCCTGTCAGTGGCATACGTATCACAGCATGCAGGGGGAGAAACACAAACCCTTGAGAACCCAAGCTCATGAGGCTCCAGAAAGTAGGGCCTGAGGACAAAGAAGCCGAGAACCATAAAGCAGCATGGCCAGAGATCTGTGCCCAGTTGTGGAAGCTGTCCAGTATGCTGAAATGTTTTATTGCATGGAGGGCAGGACTGAGGTGATGGAAAATGATTAGTTTCCTTCCATGGGACATCACTCTGAAATGAGGGGCTTACTGTCTCGGGCATGACAAGCCCAACAAATGTGTTTTACTTGGTCCCTATTTTCAGCCGCTGGAAATATGAATCTCACGCTAGGAACTGTAGTTTACCTCCACAAAAGCACTTACTTTTTAATAGCTCTTGTCTTTATATATAGCACCTTTCCCCTGAGGTCCTATGAACTTTACAGACATCATCTGTCACATGCCCCAAAAAGATTGGTTAGCAGTTGGTCTTACAGCCCTCATTTATTTTAAGACAGCAGAAACATTCTTTTCACAAAACCATGAGAACAGTGAATTATTTTTTGTTTTGTTCTCCAGTTATTATGTGACTTTTTAAAATAAAAAATGTACATATCTTAAATGAAAGAATCTTTTCCTTCAGAAGCCTGGGGGATTTTAATAAGACTATAATGAAGCAGAATTTCAGCAGAAATCAACCAAAAACTTTAAAAACTCTTTGTGTTACAACATCAATGACAAAAAGCTTTTAGATGTCAAACACATTTTAGTTTGTTTCACAGCAGTGAAATTTTAGTATTCTTCATTTTACCTATAGTGATTAAAGAGGTCTTTGAAACTTAGAGTAGTTACTTGGGAAACTTATGAGTATCTAAAGGAGATACTCTTTTACCAGCTACAGCTACTATATTATTCCAATGTTTTGTTTTTTTTTTTTTTTTTTTTTTTTTTGAGATGGAGTCTTATTCTGTCGCCCAGGCTGGAGTGTAGTGATGTGATTTTGGCTCACTGCAACTTCAGCCTCCCAGGTGCAAGTGATTCTCCTCCTTCAGTCTCCCAAGTAGCTAGGACAAGAGGCATGTGCCACCATGCCTGGTGAAGTTTTTCTATTTTTTTTAGTAGAGACAGGGTTTCACCATGTTGGCCAGTCTGGTCTCGAACTCCTGACCACAGGTGATTCTCCCACCTTGACCTATCATACAGAAAATCATATTTGTTAAATATTTGACCTTCCCTTTTGATTTGTACATGAACCTATCAAATGATCATAGGCTACTTCCAGGATCTTTGGATCAGTCTAGTACCAGCAAAATAGAAGAAAAATAAATTATTCTGTACCCCAGAAAAAAGAAAGTGGAAAAAAAAGTAAAATATATTTTCTAAAATATGCAGTAGAGAACTGATACTGAGACACCTAATGTAATATGCCATAGTAACTACTTCTGCAGGAAGGAACACATTTTGAATGCTGCTACCACAAAGAAATAATAAATGTTTAAAATGATGGATGTGATAATCACTTTGATTTGATCATTATACTTTGTACACATGCTTTGAAACACCACATTGTACCACATAAAAAAGTGCAATTATTGTTTCAATTATAAATAATAAATTTAAAAATGTGGAGTTTTAGTATTTGGGGCTTATTTTCTTCACATATGAAGGCTGATCATAAAGCATTTTTCTGAGTAAAAAGAAGCAGAATTTTTCTTCACTATTTTTTCATGTATCTGGCTACGGCCAGAATGCCATCTAGCCTGCCCCACATAAGGGACCAGTTACAAGGTGAAATCTCACACCACCATGATTCCTTGCTGGCCCCCAGAGCAAAAGCATACTGAACCATTTGCATGCAAAATAATAGCTGGTTTCCAAGAGTGTTTTCCTTGTGCTCAATCTAGGTCAGCAGTGTCACCTGACCTCATAGCATAAGTAGAACTTTCATATTTCTATCAGTTGTGTTACTTCAGAGAAAAATAATGTGAAGAACACTTCTACATATAAACATAACTGGTACCTGAGAGTAATAAGAAGCATGTCTCAAAGAATCAGGGACATTGGGAATTGAAAAAGCCAATTCAACATTTCTGAAATTAAGAGAGAGGCAACAGCTGCCATCTATTGAAGACAAGTATTTTACCAGTTGATTTGTATACATCTTATTTACTCCTCACAGCAAAGCAACTGTTATACTCTTAAAATAAGACTCAAAAAAGAGTCAGATTTTTAACTCAGCCTTGTCACACTACTAAAGTAGTGTGCTTTTCCCTCTAAGTACATGGTAGTCCACTTTTTAGAGATTGGTGGATACTTTCATCTTGGGTTTCTGTATATTTTCACCTTGAGAAGAATGGAGGAAAAACAGCCTGTCAGTGGCATACGTATCACAGTTTTCCAGAACAATGTTATAGCTGCTGCTTTTGTTAAGTTCAGGATCAGACTTTCCTTAGTAAGTAAGTAGGAAGATGAAGACTCGGTACTTCTTACCAGCCATAAGAAGGCAGGTGGCTTCCCCAGTTGCTATTCTACTCTAACTGAAACTTAGATTCAATTACTGTCACAAAAAGATTAGGTTCAATTACATGCCCCAAAAAGAGACATTAGCATACATTTTCAAGGAGTGGCGATATATAATTTAATTATCAAAGTATTCTTAGTCTAATCCAAATTTTGATTGCCACTTCCAACATATGCTACTGGATTTGATGGTTAGATGCCTTTGTTTTTTGTTTGTTTCTGTTTTGGTTTTCCTCTCTCTCTTATAATCTTATTACCGGCATGCCAATCTTTAACTCTCAGCAGCATACAGCCACAGTGGTTGCTCATGCCTTATAATGATTAAAGATTCTCTCTTCTTCCCACTTGTGCTCTCTGCTCAGGATACAAATACCAGCACTACTGTTAGTTTTGCAATATATCTTTGAGAGAGATGTGTCAACAATAAGTAAAACTTAAGTAGAAAGAAAAGAAGAGAAAGGGTCAGCTCCAGTGTATGATGACAATAAGTACTATTTTATATTTTTCAGGACCCTAAATTGATATTAACATGAACATACCCCACAGATGATTAGTTTAGCTACAGAGTCCAGAAGAGAAAATGTAACAAACAACAAAAACTGAAATATGTTTCTGACTTTGGCATTTGTTTGGTAAGACTGGTACTCCATAGTTACTGTTCTGAAGTAGGGAAAAATCAAAAACAGAAATACAGACATAGCCAAGCACTTCTGAACCCCTTTTCATTAAAATAAATCTTAAAAATTAGTAAAATATATATTTTGCCAGATAATGAACCACAACTAACTCCCTGTTTGTCACTACTTACTTTAAGTCAATAATTTTAAAACCTTTTTTCATATATGTTTTTTAGTTGTGATGCTAAACTTTGGATAAGCAAACTATGTTAACCATGTGGCTCTCATTCAAATATATATAAACTAAACTAAAAGCTAACACTTCTGAATTAAGTTATTGTGATCTGCCAATTATGTTAAGATATTCTTAAGTAGATCAAACCTGCAAGTCTCAATTTACAAATGTTACCTTCTTTGGGACTTGAAGAAGAGAACTAACTAGACTATGCCAAATGTTTCACATATTATTCTTTTTAAAATGTTTATTACTATGTTATTATCCTAAGAGGACATAATAAAGAGATGCAAGTCTTCAAGACAAAAAAAGACTAGTTTTAAAATATTGTTTATATAATGGACATGATTAAACAGCAAAATTTAGTCTTTCAATTTATTATTAAATATATTCTATAATCAGTATCTATTTATAAAGAAAAATTATTTTCTGCCTACGAATCATCATACAAGACTAAATTAAGAAGAGAGGGTTCATTATCAAGTTCTAAATAAAGAGATTAAATTTGACTAAATTACATGTTGAAGTGAATCATCGGCAGAAGAAAAGTTTCTTTTTCTCCTTTCTGATTTATTAATTTATCAAATTAACTATAATTACATAAAGAGACAAAAAAATTGAAGAGATTGATTTAGAAAATAAAAAATACGACAGAATTACTGTTACATATTGTCGGCCACATCACAGTTAAACTCCAGAGAGAAAATATAAAAACTCAAAAATAATTCCCAACAGATACAGCATAAAATTCAATTCTGTCCCATAATAATCATTTTTAATGACATTGTTTTATTTGGAAATTATAACAATACAATTATTTTTCAGTTCAGAATTTATAAAAGAATAACATAACTTGTAAGAGGCTGGCCCTGAAATCAAATCATTTTTAGATTTATTCTTAAGCTACATTTACTCATGTATAAAATGGGTTAAGAAGAAGTAGATATTTCACTTAAAGAGCTTAGCAAAATGCTTAACACTGAGTAAGCTCTCAGCAATGTTAGTTTCCACTAATGTTATTTATTTGATTTCAGTTGTCCATCACAGGAAATGCATGGTTTAAATTCTTACTGAAAATGAATTAAAGATATACCTAGAAAGTTAAACCTGGATTAACCATGTAAATTCAAAAATACTAAATATTAGCATAAAAGAACAAATTGATATTGGCAAAAGGTATTGCTGAAATCAGCGTATAAAAAAGAGGATATCTGTGTAGACAGAAAATAAGTTGATAAGAATGAGTTTGAAATACATGGAGTATATTTTATGAAAATGCTATACGGCTAATAAGAGAATTAACGAGATATTTGGTTGAACCAAGTAGAAATTTAACAGTGATCCATTATTTGCGTTCAGTTTCTCCTGCCATGAAAGACATATCAAAGATTTTGCTCATTTGTATGCAGTGGGCAAATGACAAAAAACTAAAGCATACAGGGAAGATTTATGTTCTCCAATGTGCTTTAAGACATTACGCGAGTTAGAAAACCCATGGGTCACAGCTTACATGGGTTTGGAAAATTAACAAATACTGATTTCAAACCCCAAGGGATATCTATGTCATATTTATTTTCAGTAGAAATCTAGTCATTTTTACCATAAATGTACAGGAATTCTCAATGGACACTTTTGCTAAACATTCAGATTAAAATGATCAACATAATTGTTTCTCTTAGCCACATCTTTTAAATATTTCTCCAAGGCTTGATTTCTTATTAAAAAATAAAAAGATTTTCAGAAAGTAACACATGGCCATAGATAATTTATGTTTTGATGTTTTCGAAATTTCACGAAAAAATCTGATAGAAGTAGAAGCCACTCTAAAATGTTATGGAAAACTTTAGATTGAGTTCTATGTTTTGCTATGATACTAAAACATTTAGTGTGGCACTTAAATAAAATACAATCCTGCTAAATGCTGTAAGAAGAACTATCTAGAAATTTTAATAATTATGGATTTTCAACTATGAATTTATATTTGATCACTAACACAATTACTTGAGATTGTGTATATGCCTGGGTATTCCATGTCTACACACACACGCATGCGCACAGAAAAACACGCCTAGCTTTCTCGCTTCTCTTTACCAGTTTCTCCATCACTGGTTTTATACAATATCTTAAGTTGGGGTTTGAATATAATTATTTAATACCAGCCTCCTCTAAGACAATGCATTTCCATTCACTGTACCCTCTCTACATATAGTATTTTTATATACATGAATATAATGCTTAAAGTATAAATATATGCTTAAAGATTTCAATTGGTTTACCATTATATGATGCAGCAAGGTTGTAAGTGACTGTAGAAATTACCTAAAAATGTATATTATGCAGTATAATTCCTAGACAAGAAGTCAACTAAATAGTGAATTCTTCAAGTCACATAGAGCTTATTCCTCACGGAACGAACAATTCTATGGCCATTGGCTTCCATTATTCAGGGTTTTTTGTCTTTTGTAAAGAGCCCTCAGTTTGCCTTTTATGCACATTGATTTAACTTGTGGACTGTAGAGTAAAAGTTCAATTTTATTTATTAATTTTATTTCTTCAGGTACTGGAAGATAACTATTCTTCTGCTGTCCTCCTAATTTATTCTAAAATATTAATCCAGAAGTCAATATCTAATTATCCTTAAACATTAGACAATACACAAAGAACTACTTATTTATAACAATATTTATCTAGAGCAAATCATAAGTGTATATGTTCTTTTTTTCTTTCAGAACCTCTAGCAAGATATGTGATTCTTTCAGTTTCTTGGATATAGATACTCTCATTTATTTATTTAAAACCAATTGTCATCACCATAAATTCAGCAAAAGGAGAGCCATATGGTTTTATGAACAAAAATGACTTAATTACTTCAAAAGATAAGATTCAGATAAGAGAAGGAAATATTATCAAATCTTAGAATGTTTAAAAGATCCTCAGATAAGTGGACATAATTCAACTTTTTGAACTTAGATAAATAATAATGAGAAACTGTAGTCAAAACAGCAGGAGAAAAAGAAAAATATCACCCTTGATCTCGGAATTTCTTCTGCTACTTATTAGCACTGTCAGCTGATATTCAGATTACCCAGCCATATAGATCATCTAACCTTTGACACAGATAAATTAAACCTCTGACAACACAGAGGCTTAATTTTGAGTTCTTTCCCTGAGGTAAAAACAACTCTCTTAGGGATACGAAGAATAACACAACAAACTTAGCCAGATACTTCCACTTAAAAATAGCAGATTCTAGGACTTATTAAATTTAAGTAGATATTATATTAAGAACTCTGCATTTCTCACACAAATACACTTAAATTTTATAAACATAAAAGAATATTCAGTTGCAAATTATACCTTTGTTTAATATATAATCACATGTGGACTTTAGATACTGGAATATATGTTTCTAATTAGGAATATACTGCAATTCAAAAGACGTGGCAATTTTGGAAAAACTTATTTTAACAGAATACATTTAGGAGATATTACTGGATATTTTAACTTGGAAAAGAAATGTTATCAGTATGTTAAATTACTATGCAGGTAGGAATGAAAAACAATCCAAGGCTGTAGAAAAAGATGAATCCCCTTCTTTGTTAACATAGCTGTAACAGTTGTCAATTACTGGGAATGAACAACTACAACCAAAATTATCACAGGTTGAAAAGGAGAGAACACAGCAACATCCTGCATAATGAAATGTAAAATTACCCACTTTCAAGTTAATTGTCCTGATAACAAAATACTTCATTTGAAGTTTGCAGAATAATATTGGCGAAAATGAAAGAGGATTAAACTGCTGGTACTTTTAGAAAATCTCTGATTTTCTAAAGTCTAAATCTCAAAATCTCAAATCTCAGCTTTCCGATCATTTTCTGGGAAATACCATTTATATGGTGGAGAGTTTATGTGGTTTGCTATAAACATCAGCACAACAGGTATTAGGGACCATTGGACTCTACTCTTTATCAAAGACTACCGATATTTATTTGATCTTGTGTTCTACGAACATTAAAATCCTGCTTATAAATTCAATTATCTTTGTTAGAATCCATTCTAGTGTTTAATGCTTACTAATAGGTTTACTAACTCAAATACTAGTAATTTGTCCTGAGGCATTTTTAAACAGGAGTTTTTTATGCTAATGTTGGCTAGCCTTTAATAAATTAGCCCCATATATAATCCTATTAGGTTACAAGAAGCTTGTTTCCCTTATTTTCTTTGATGAAATTAGTAATCTCCAAAAATATGTTATTTTTCTAAGAACAAAATGGGTCTCAAAAAACTACCATATTAAGTACTAATAATTTAATATTCTGTGATGTCTATGAATATAAGCATCAATCATTGGTTGATGCCAACTAATATAAGCATCAATTGATCATGATACATATGTCTGAGTGTTCATTTCTATTGACTTCATACCCTAGATTGAAACAGGTTAAAAGTTTCTTACCAGTAATTATTTTATCAACCAATATTATTAAACATGAGCTTAATAACATTACTGCCTATATACTCTGCTGTCAACTCAAAGTTTCAGAATATATATCAATCTGACCTTTTTCCTGTGGACTATCACTTGTGAATTTATCTAAAATTTATTTAAATCATCTGTAAAACCTCCACAGTAAAAGAACTAGTCCCAAGTTAAAGGAATGATAACCAGAGCTAATGTAAGTGAAAAGTCTGTACAATCTCTAGTCCAATTTATCATACAGACCTTTATTTGTGCCCTATCATGTGCCAGCTACTATCATCTAATACAACTTCACATTCCTTGTAAGGTAATTACTATCACACTCATTTTATTGATGCAATAGCTAAAATGGTAAATATTTTGTCAGAGCCCAGATTTTAATCTAGTTTTCCTAATGATTTCTTTTTAAAATGTTTATTTCCAGAATGTAGCTATCTGTTCATTTATCCTCATTTAAATTAAATATCAAAACTTTAAATTCTAAGTTACTGTAAGCAGTGTTTCTTTATTTTACATTTAAGTATCAGTTATAATATAATTTGACAGTTTAATACCTCTGAAATCTTTTTTTCTTGATTTGGGTACAGAATTTAGTGAAACTTTAAACTTTCTGACTTTAAACCTAAAGTTTTACCTTGATGTGGTTGAAAATTACGCTATGACTTTGTTTTCAAAATGGCTTTTAGAGTCCTACTTCTAAAAAATAACCTTATAATGTTTCTTGGACATTAAACAACTCTCTGACAAAACAACATTTTGATGACTTGAATACAAATGAATCAGAAACATATGGATTGAATTTTTCTTGATATATAAGCAAGTTTGAATAGAAAGAAAAAAAGTCACTGGCAAAATTCATTCCGAGTATTGCCAAACTGAAAATGTCTGAAAACATAGGGCTTTTTAAAAGACATTCTAATGAACCCAAAAATACTATCTTTGTTTTTCCATCTCTAAATTATTCTATAAACCCAAGTTTGAAAAAAAGAATTAATCTACTTGGAAGGCTTAAACTATATAAAGCATCAAACAATGGAAAATTATAGTGTTTGGGGGGAAAACTCAAGTCTTTAAAGTTAGACTAAATTGCTATCTGTGTAATAAACTATGTGCATATGTGTGCAGGAAAAATCATTACTGTAGATTTATTAGCAATGTCAATAAAGACCTAGTATGTCAGTTAATTAATGTATCATTATAATGTAGAGAACTGGAAATCTTACAATAATTTAGGACAGATTTAAGTCTATTCATTTGCTATTAAAAACAAAAATAGAATTTATTTTATCATAGAGATTTATTAACCACCATGAGAAAGTGCTTGAGAACTTTAAAACCAATTTTGTAAAACTGGATATAGCATCTTGTCTGGAATCTCTAAATTTTGCCATTAAGAAGCAGCAATATATTTTTTTCATTTGCTTACTCGTATGTTTGTATTATTTTGCTGAAACAAACATATGGAGCTCTGATAATTATCAGCATGAAAAAATAATAAAATATTCTTGAACGCTCTTGCCAAATCCATTGCAGTTCATTTGTCAAATTTCTAAAAAGAGTATTTCATAAACTGACATAATATCCACAGGCTCTCTGAGGAATCAAAATGCTACTTTTGGTTTCAGCAGCCTTTTGATTCTCAAAATATATTTAGACCTTTTTGGTATTTTTTTTCACAGGGGCAGGCTAAACAAAATTTAATAATACACATTACTGACTTTCCTTTCCTTATGATTTAAACTATTTAACTTCTGTAGTGGTTTGCTCTACAAAATTCTGCTCCTATGTTGCATTAAACTGGTTTAGTTACTAATCATCCAAAACTTAGTTTGGAATGTTTTCTTAAAAGGAACATGTTCAGTGGCAAATGAACTACAAGAGCCTTTTAATTACGAACTCACACAATTACCATTCAAGACATCTTCAATACATACGACCTGCCACTCTTGTGCCACGCACTGAGAGTACAAGTGCGAATGAGTGATACATGTCCCATGACCTCATGAAACTGACATCCATTCAAACCTGTAATCACGGTGGTGTTACTGTGATTGATTAAAGTAATAAGTTTAGTTCTTTTTTATGCCTCACGATCAAGCTACAAGAGGATATTACATTTAATTTAGATTTCATATTCTTACATGATTTGTTTACAGATCACTTGCCTAATAGCATCTGCAATTACATTTTATACATGAAAGTTGTTCTAGCCAATCCTGGACTGTTAAATTTTTCCAGAATATACCATGCCATTTTGACATGGTGTGCATCTACTTACTGTTTCTTCATCCAGGAATGAATTATCCTGTCCTCACCATCGCTCCCCATACTTCCATGACTTCCCTTCCTCTTCGTCTGTATTTCTTAGGATCCTAACTGCTGACCCAGTTTCAAGGCCACCTCTACCATAGCTCCTTTGGCTCCATCCCAGGTGTCTTTAGCCATGTATGTTCTGCTTTCCCATGGTGTCTTTGTTGTATCACTATTTTTCAGTATTAGGGCACTTTGTTCTTTCTAAAATTAGCTACCTATATCTGTCTCTTAGGTGATATGATTTGTAACCTGCTGCCTTGCATGCACAGATACTCAATAATTGTATGTTGGACAAATGGATAAATGAATAACAGTTTACAAATGAATTTGAAAGCAGACTATCCTGAGTATCATCCTTTCATGATTTTCAACTCCTTTTGCTTAGAAGAAAACATTCGGAATATATTATTGAAAATAAAAGATGGTCTGTCTGCTCTGAAGCAACGTAACATTGAGAACACCAGCCATGGTAATGAGTGAAGCTGTAATAAGCTGAAGCATCTGGTTATTCATATTTACAAGGAAATGTCACATGTATATTCTCCATGAGGTTGCAGTTAATAAAACTAAGGTGCCAGGAGAATCAGTTACTTTCCCAAGGCCCTATCTGCTCCACTTCTGGTTAAAATTTGTGTTAAGTATTGCCTAAAAGCAAAAAGCCAGCTAGCCTAGCATGTTTAACCATCTGAAAATTCTGCAAGTTAGACAATATCAGAGAGATAAAGAAAAGCAACAACAAAAGGCTGTATATCTCAAACCTAACTCTTAAATATAGAATTTGGAAACCTTTTAAAGGAGTAAAACATTAGTTTACTCTAGGCTAAAAACTAACACACTAGTAATTTAAAGTCAAATTACCCGTGCAATATAAGAGAAAATTAATCAGAGAGAAAGGGAAAGTCAAAATACAGACTAGTTCTCAAAGAGAAAAAGATAAACTGAAAACAACATTAAATAATGGAAATAGTAAAAGAGAGAACCAATACAATGTAAGAGTGGGGGTAACAAAAAAAATAAAAAAGAGAAACTTCAGAAAATCCATATGGGGCATGAGGGAAGATGGAAATTAAAAGGAAACAGGCTGATCATATTTCATAGATTTCTTGATTTGTTTAGTTAGACATTTCAAGCATATCTCCAAAGAGGAGAGTGGGAGAAGCACATACCACTAATTTCATTTTTCTTGTTAGGGCCACATACCAGGGAAGGAACGATGGCTTACCTCCCCACTGCCAATTTCCCAGTCACATTTCTGACCAAAAATGTACAGTAGTTTAACACTCAGAATTCTTAGAAGATTATTTAAATTTATGCTTTACTCAGTCTACATTTATAATGCTTGAACTCTGAGGATCCTTTAATGATAATCCTTAAAGCCATAATTGGACTCCAACCTATAATCCAAAATATTTGAATTGTTTATGAAAATTCAGCCATTGTAATTAAAAGCTACGGAAAAATCTGGATTTGACAGCAGAGGAAAGGTCTGAAACTTTGCCTATGACACTTTCAGTAAGAACTTTCTTTTTCTAGATCAAGATTTGAGACCCATAACACATTCACTAGACTAACCCTTTAATATATTCCATTTGTGTATGAACTTCATTCCATATACATAATCTTTGCAATCACAGCATCGGCCATGGTATTACCCATAGGTGTGAAACTGGCTGCAGGTAAAACAACGCCATAATGAAGTCTTCAGTATTTATAGCAACAAATCTACTTGAAAAAGGTCCAAGACAGGCACAACTTTTACTTACCTCCATGGTTTATTAAACAAGGCTTTTGTGTAACACAGCAAGGAAAAATGAGGGAGGCAGACTGTAGGCCTAATGTTTTTCTTGCCTGATTCTGTGACAACTAGAAGCAGTGAACTTTAAATACGATACGTTCTCTTATTAATGATCTTTTTAAAAATTATCCTCCCTGTCCCTGTTGATAACATTTTTGGGGTAGAGAATAACAGCTCAATGTAGATCACCATGATGTTTTTTATAAATATTTAAAATTAAACATTAAGTATTTAAAGATAGGACACTATTAAATTATGTATTATCCTCCTATCATGACAAATATAATTTTAAATGACCTGCAAGGCTAGATTTGGGTTTAGAGTGTTTGAACTTTGCGTGATCAAAGGGCAACAAAGTTCTGAATATATTGGCCTAGGCTTTCTGAGTCTTCTGAGCAAATATGCCAGTGTCACCTTCGCCACAGTCTGCAAATTCTGTTCCATGTGTCTGAATTGCCTGCCCCCCAACTTCTCCCCAATCATATCTTTGTATTTCAGATTATAGCCCAAATCTAGTCACCATCCTATGTTCACAGATCCATTGAACTCCTCAGTGTGCTGTGATATGCATTCAGTAATACTATTGTGTTATTACTAACTCGTACATCACTCAAATGCAAGTCTCATAAAGCCATCTGCATTGGCTCACTTTTATATCTCCAGAATCTCGACAAGTGCACAGCATATAGTAGGTGCCCAATAAACACTTGTGAGCATAAGAATTACTTCTGGACCTTCTCAAAAGTGAAGATTTCCTACAGACTCTTCCACAGGTAATTCTGGAGCAGTAGTCTTTGATCAAACATTGCAATAGGTAAGGAACTAACTTGGTATTATTTTTCTGCAGTTTTTTGTGACTCATTCCATCCCCATCTCCCACTTCGTATGATTGGTAGCTCCTTTACTTCCCTAGTGTCTCTTTTGATACATGTTTATCCTTGTTTTAGTCAAGCTTTAAGACACAATTTGCATATAGTAATATTTATTCTTATTTGATGTACAGTTCTATAAATTTTTACAAATTACATAGTTGTGTAACCACCACTACAATCAAGATAAAGATCAATATCACTTTATATATATCTTTCTTTTGGTATTGTTTTATTAGAGTAGTGCTACTTAACTTACATATACAGGTCTTCAACACTAGACTAAAAATCCCTGGAGAGCAGTAGCAGTACCTACATCTTCTTTACCTCCCACCCCAGAGCCTGACAATAAATGTACTGGATAGATGTGTTCTAAATTGATTAACTAATATAGTTTTGTACTACGCTATGGAATGTGCTGTCTTGGACATCATAAATATAAAACATATATTGGTTACATCACATAAAAAACAATAACACTCAATGTGTCAAACAAGCTTCACAAAAAATATATAAAATTCAGTGCTTACCATCCCCTGTTTCTGCACAGAGCTGTAAGCCCAAATTGTTCTGTGGATTAATCACCCAATGATTGCTGGTCACAGTGATATCAAAGACAAGCCAACCCACATCTAAAGCTTGGGCCTTTCTTGTGTCTAACAAGAACAGATCTGCATCCCTAAAAAGAAAAAGAACAACAAAAAAAGTTAAAGGTTTAAATGAAGATCACTATTTCCTAGACTTAAGTGAAAACATTACAAAAGCAGTCTGTAAAATAACACGAGTTAAAGAACAAGTAGAACAAGTGACTCAAATGATGAGTAATAAGACACAAAACCCTTTGTTACTAGGCTCCCAACCAAACCTGATACAGATTAGTAATCTCTATCTGAAAGTAATTTCCATTTTCCTGCTTTTCACTGGCCTTTATAAACTGACTTAGTGCTCTTAATTTGATCTCTGGTCATCAGTGTTCCTGGTAACCACCATCTGTAAGTAGTCCTCAAAACAAAGGATTAAACTGAATAGAGACAAATGAAAGTAGCTGTTCCAGTTTGTATGAATGTGAATTCTGAAATGAATGGAACACAGGCAGGATATAATGTAATCATCTGTTTTAGAAAGAGTTTTCTAATAGTTTTTCTATTTTTATTATATAATTATTTTATGGATACCAAACACCAAGATAGGATTACAGAGTGCACCACTGGTTTAAGGGATAAATCCCATGAGTTGAATGGTACAATCTATGAGAACTTTTGTTAATATCTTCTGCAAGCTTAAGTCCCCTTGGGACAGTAATGGCTATGAATATGAACTTATGTACTTTAGAATAATCTGCACAGTGTTACTGTTATTAACATTTATACTTGTATTTTTGAATCTTAATTTTAGCACTATATTTACAAATGTATAAACATTTGTTGAATTATAATGAATAATTTATTATTCTCTTACTACAGGCAGTCTCTGAGCTAAAATTATCTATTTGTGACATTTAATCTTTACAACAGCTCCTTCGTATTGATAAAATTCAGGCTCAAATAGGTTAACTGTAAAAAACTGTATCTCCCTCAAGGTAGAGTAGAAATAACACCCTTATGCATTTTATGACCTTTGATATTGTATTGAATCTATTTAAGAGCATATTATTTATATAGAAAACAACAGAGCTATTCATAATAAGCCACGTTAAATACTATTTTACTGCATTTTCTGTCTGTATCATCATAGAAGTCACTTTAAGGGTGGCTTACAAAATGTGAAAACACATACATCATAAAAGTCACTTTAAGGGTGGCTTACAAAATGTGAAAATACATTTTTAATAAATCATACTTTTTAAAGAAAAATACTCTAAAATTAAAATTGAATTGTTTTAACAAAAATGAAGTTAAAAAAGTGTCAGTATCTTAGAAACTACATCTTTGTTTCCTAACTAGATTTGTACTTTTTTTCTATTAATCTAGAGAAATTCAAGTAAATGTAATATGATAATGAAATCATCTAAATAATCTAATGTTTTATCATTTTTTCACAATTACAGTCATAGTGTTTACCAAAGGAAGGTCTGAAACACTTTTTTCATATAGGACTCAGTTTTAGATACTGCAGATATGTGACAAGCATGTCGTACAAAGCAATAAAATGATTCCTTTAGTTCTCACTAGAATGTGTACAACCCTTTATAGTCCCAGTGTGATAGCATGTCAGTTAAATTCTTCCTCTTCCTCCTAAATTGAAAAATCCTCCAAATAAGCAGATAAGAAAATAAGAATTATCTTAAAGTTTTGAGATATTTGGTAAATATCTCTGAGACCTTAATCTTGGAATTAACTCATTTACACTGTTCACTTCTTAAACAGGAGCAGTCACCCTGTACCTTGGGAAATACTTGAGTGCTACACTGATTTCAGGTCTGCTTTCATTTGAAGTATGGCAAACATGTCCTAATCAATTCTGCAAGGCTCATAATGTCATCCCTTGGTATGATATTAATAAAAACATTGAAAACAAAAAAGAACAAGGAGGTAAATTTTCAGAAACAAAATTAACAAATTTCTTTTGGTGGTCATTTCAATGATATTTTCTATTATTTTTAAGTTGTGCTATCTCTTCAGGAAAAGAAAAAATTCCCCAAACTCTCCATGTTCAAATCCCAAAACTTTCCAGCATGTCTATGAAGGAAACAGTTCCAGTTTTAATGTATATATTTAGAAAAAGCATCACGTATGTCCTAAATATCTAAATTTCAGTGATGCAAATTGCAAATTAATTGGAAAGTAAATCTAGCAAGATGAAGTGGTATGGTCTAAAAAGAGTCACATATTTCTAGTTCACCTCTGAAAAGTTATGAAAGTTCAATTGATTTCATAAATGCAGTTTTCCATTAATGGTCAAAACTATTTTACTTGTGACTGACAATTTCTTTAATTTCTCCTTTACATATACGAAGCTCTTCTGCATTACCTATAGACAACAGAATATGCTTGACAAGAATCAAGACTATGACTAATAAACACAGCAGTAATAATTCTGTAATTTTTACTCATACAGCCCCTTTCATAGCAGTTTCTTGAAAACAAGTTCCCCCTAACCCCATTCTGTAGAATGTTAGAGGGGATTTCTTTTGAAGTATAAAATTTCTCCACTAAAATATGGCACTTATACTGCCGGGAATAGTAAAATATCCTAAGTATTTCCCATGAACAGTATAAAATAAACTTGTTAAAGTTGCCTGCCTCACCAGTTTTACTTGACTTTTTTAAAGAGCTTCTTACAACATCCAATAAAAGAACATTTTAAATAGTAATGCATTTAAGAACAGAGCAATAGACAGAATACATGTATATAGAAAAAACATATTTATTTGTAGCAAAAATAATTCCATAAATCCTTTAAGGTGCAGTTGCAATACTTAAAATTAAAGCCTACATTGTAGCAAAGAAAAAGCCCATTTACATGAATGTACATAAGCAAATATTTCAGAATGGTGTTTGTGATTGTTTTCTAAGGCTGTTATAACAAAATACCAGGCTAGAGTTTGCAATTGATTTTCTCCCATTTCTGGAGGCTAGAATTCCAAAATCAAGGTGTCAGCACGGTCGGTTCTTTCTGAAACCGGAGGAAAAGATCTATTCCAGGCTCTCTCCTTGGCTCATAGATTGTTGTCTTCTCATCATCCCTTGTATCCCTTCTCATCATCTTTCCTTCTATGCATGTCTTTGTGTCTAAATTTCCTCTTTTCATAAGGAAACCAGTCATATTGGGTTAGGATTCATTCTACTGACCTCACTTTAGGTCAACTGCCTTTGCAAAGACCCTATGTCCAAATAAGGTCATATGCTGAGTTACTGGAGGCTAGGATTTCAGCATATGGGGGAGAGGGCACAATTCAACCCATAACACTAATACTAATACATAACACTAATAAAGTGGGTTTTAAGGCAGGGATGTAAATATTCCTGGAGGTGAACAGTCTGTCTGTATTGACAACATAGCACTTACCAAGATTGAGAGGTTTTCAAAAACAAATATGTGAAAGTAAATTTATATTAATAGAAATCATCATGACTATAATTTGCATTTTTCTTTTTCAGGTAAAATTTCATCGTTTATCTTGAGTATGATATAGATCAGTATAATAACTTCCTATATAGTTAATAAAGTCATGTCATTGTTAAACACAAAGTCATGTTTAACAGATAAAGTTAGATTTGTAGTATCAGATAAACTTATCAGATATGAAATATTTAGGAATATTAAGTTTAGCTACTCAAAAGTGAATAATGTATAATATATACATACATTTATAGTCAATACAAATACATTTGAGCAGGTCTGACTCATCATGACCAGAAGTTTAAACATGTCTAGTTAAACATGGGCTATTGGTGTGTTTATGTATATTTACTTGCATGAGTGCCTTTTATTTTAGTGAAAGAAGAAAGAGTTTTGCAAACATACCTTGAGAATCTTAAAATACCGGAAGGACACTACACTAAAGACTAAGCAGCAGGAACCAAAATTCAGCAGAATTTAAGTTACTACCATTAGCATAACTCAACCGAAAATGCTAATTGGTGGAATGAGAAAATTGAAGCTATGTGGCTAAGAAATATTAATATTTATCATCTTTTTATCAATACCAATGTAGTGCTATAAAGATTTGGAGATCAGACAGATCTTGAACAATTAAGGAATTCCTCAGCCTCAGTTTCCCTGTATATTAAAAATGGTATGATAATCCCTGCCTGAAAAGGTTTAATCAAGACAGAGTCCAATACTTTGAATATCTGTCTGGTTAAGAGGTAAATTATACTTAAATCTGCAATCTTTTATAGAGTCTGCCATAATCTTAAATCTTTTACACTTAAATCTGCAATCTTTTATAGGGTCTGCCATAATACAAATGTCTCTAAATTTTGCTGCATTTTGACCTGTGAGGTTTGGGAAAGTATTATTTAGGGAAGCACATTACCTTCAAATGACCTCAATCAGTGTTAATTTGGTATTTACAAGAAGGGGGGAGAAGAAAAAGAGAGGAGCAGAAGGAGGAGAAAAGGAGACGGAGGAGGTAAAAAAGGCATAAAAAAATTAGAAAGTATTTCTGGGAGTGTTGTTTCAAAAATTCAACTATTGACTGTCTTTACAAGTTTACCTGTGGAGGCCAAAGCAACTCCATCTTGAAAGCTAATCCACTCTATTGGCTTCTGATTAACTTCTGTTCTGGGAAGGCTTCTAATATTTTCTGTTTATCTATTTTCCTTGTGTAAGAGCAGGTACTTACCACAAATTCTGCCTTTAGGTCAAACAACCTTTATGATATCATGCTTCAATTGTCCTACAGTTCACTTCTGAACCATCCCTTCTCCCCTGTGATACATAAGCCCAAGTTCTGGGGGTAATGGTGTAGGAATCCACCATCTCAACTTGCTGCTGCCCAAGACACAGACATGGCTTCTGTTTCTAAGTCCCTATTAAATATTTCTTCCAAGGAAACTGGTTTTGTCAGCCTCTCTCTTCAGCCTGTCAGATTCCTGGGACTTTGGGGTAGGTTTGCACACACCTCCCCACAGTGAAACTTCACCTTTTTAAAAAGCACTTTAGAAAGCACTTTACAAAGCAAAGTACCCTTTCCTTACATAAGAATAGAGTCAGAGACTGCATTGTGGATGTAACATTTATCCAGTTAAATAAATGCTAAAAAGCAAAGAACAACAAACACACACACACACACACACACATACACACCCTGTGGATTCCTGCACTTTTGATAGCATAGTATTTCCAATGACATTATCATATACAAATACACAAAAAAATTCTACTTTTCAAACAACATAGATGAAGCTGCAGATGACATACTTATTAACACTGTGATATATGATTAAAAATATGATTCTAGTGATAAAGACATAATGTCGAAGATGCATGAGACAAGTTTGAAGAAAAAGTCATCATATATGTTTTGAGAGTGAAACAAGGAATACTATATTAATAATTTCATATAACGTGAATTAAAATATGTATGCAAAATATTAAACTATTATAGTCTTGTCTAAGTGTATTCATTATCTACCTAGGTTTACACAAAAATTCAAGTGTATAAACATTCTACTTCTTCCTATAATTTGTTTGATTTTACTTGAGTAAAGGGAATATCATTTTATATCATATCATGATAATGTGTTCTCCTTATAATTAGACATATAAGGGATGTGAACAGGCCTAGTAGCACACCAGGCATGTAGTATTGGAAATGTTAACGTCCTCTATTTTCTAGTCAGCTGAATAAATGGAGCACAGAAAAAAAAATTGACCAAGAATGTTTGATGTGAAATCAGTGCATCTGGGATTTTAACTCTGAAAGTAACCAAAATAAATCACAGAATATTAGAACTGAGTAAGATAGAAATTACTTAGCCAAACTATTTTTTCATAATGAAATTTAAAGAGAAATCAAATAATTTTCCATGTTCACTTAGCCAATAGGGGAACCAGAACCTGGTTTTCCACTTTCAGAACACTTTCTCTTACAAAATATTAGCTCCCTTTACTCCCAAACCATAACTCACTTGCTTTCCTTATCTTGAAGAAAAGCATTGATATATGGACTGGACCACTGAAAGACTGATCTGAGCCAAGTCTAAAATAAGATGGGTAGAAACAGCTAAGAAGTGACTTTGGCTGTCATTTCACAAATCCATCTATCTATTAATTCATTTATTCACTTTTTCAATTTAATATATTTTCACACTCCGTGGTGGTTTTATATTATATCAATTCAACTAAGCTGGAACTACAGTGTATGGTTTGGGATTAGGGTTGGCTACAAAGGAAATTTGGGTAACATTTAGAAGGTGGCAGTGAAGCAATAGCCATATTTATACTTAGAAGACTACTGTGTGATCAAGTGTTACTGCAACTTAGACATACTGTGGAGATCTGCTGGTTCATCTTACTGGTGTTGGGTGTACAGCTCCTTCAGATCCCACTAATATTCCTTATTTAGTTCCTCTGAATCTAGGGCAAGGCATCCACTTCTAAAAGGAAGGCCTTGGTGGCTAGAAAGTCAACTGCATTATTGAAGTTGGAGACCTGGAGGTAGGTTCCACCTTGTCCTCATGGGTTCCAGATTATCTTCACAGGTTCTGTTTTGTCCTTGTTTCCCGCAGTGCATCTTTCCTTTCTGACTCTCTGACCTGTGAACCCTAAGCCCAGCTTCAGAGGCAGAGCAACAGACTTAAATAGACTGGTTAGCTCTAGGAATGCCTAAGGTCAAATCTCTACCATAAATCCTTTCAGAAGCATTTCCCAGGGTGATAAATCTCCACTTTGCGCTTGGCTAATTACACTGGAACACTTACTTCAGTACTGGAAGGGCACTACTTTGTTGTCTCTGGAAAGGGTGCTCTGGACATGAATCTGCTTTGTCCATGATGCTTCTCCCCAAAATTAACACACATGAACTTCCAGAATGCCTTATTCACTTATTCATGGAATTCCATATTGCATCACTTCTGATTAAAAAAAAAAAAATGGGCTCACGCTTATGGAAGTCACCAGTCTTCCCATGCTGCCCATCAAAAGGATGGTCTTTGGAAGACTCAGTTATGCCACCAGTGGAGTACCAATATTTTACAAGAATGAACTGATATCCTTCAGGGAAGCTTTATATGATCTAAATCAGTAACTAATATAGCTAGGATGACTGTTTCTCTCATAGCCGGATGTCTCATAGGTGGAAATAGAAGTGGTTCCTCTCAACTCACTGTACATGATTCAACTAGCAAAATCTGTGCTTCTGACTCCCAAGACATTGGGCTATGTTGGTCCAGAGCTCTTAGTTCCCAATGGTACAATGCTAACTCTAGGGTCTGTAGCAATGGTTCTATTAAACTGGAACTTGAAACAGTTACCTGGCCACTTTGACTCCTCATGCCAGTGAATCAAGAAGCCAGTAAGAGGTTACTATACCATGTGAATTAATTATTCTAAATATCAAAGGGAAATTGGACTACTACTACCACAATATGGGTAATGAGGAGTATGCATTGAGTACAAGAGATCACCTGGAACATCACTTAGTACTCCCTTGTCATATGACAAAAGTCAATGGAAAATCACGGTTCATTGCAGGCATTATTGCTAATGGCCCAGACACTTCAACAATAAATGTGTGATTTACCTACTAGGTAAGGAAAAGTGACCAGTCATGGTGCTTGTCAAAATAAACAGAAAATTGATTGCATAGTAAAAGAAGGAAATTATAAATACTAACTGCAACCATTGACGAGCTGCAGAAATGAGTATTGTAATATTATGGTATTTCTTCCTTATTTTGAAATTAATATATTTGTTTTTTGTATTAAATATATGTGTATCTTTGCCAGTACTTTTAACAGCAAAAACCACAAGTACTTTTGCACCTACCTAATATATATCAAACAATTCTTTTTTTTCCCTTTTCTTCCCTATCTACCTCCCATCTAAGTAGTGTTGATAGTAGCTAATCACATATTTCAGTATTGAAGTTACGATACTTCAAAGGGGGAGCATGGCTCAGCTAGAAAAGGAATGAACAACATCCAAAGATGGATTAAAAGGCAGAATTACTTTGCTATTACATTTTTTATAAGTTATGAATGGTGCTGGGTGCAGTGGCTCACGCCTGTAATCCCAGCATTTTGGGAGGCCGAGGTGAGTCGATTACCCGAGGTCAGGAGTTCAAGACCGGCCTGGCTAACATGGCAAAACCCTGTCTCCACTAAAAATGCAAAAATTAGCTGGGGATAGTGGCAGGCACCTGTAATCCCAGCTACTTGGGAGGCTGAGGCAGGAGAATCGCTTGAACCCAGGAGGCAGAGGTTGCAGTGAACTGAGATCGCGCCGTTGCAATCCAGCCTATGTGACAAGAGCGAATCCCCGCCTCAAAAAAAAAAAAAAGGAAGTTATGAATGGTTATAAAAGATGTATATTAGTGCCAAATTGACAAGGGTGGACTGTTGTGGCTATGTACATTGTCATATTACCTAAATAGAGGTGACAAATCCCAGAATTCCCTCAGGAATTTGCTTGGGGCTGCTTTGAAGGTAGCCATCAGAGAAATCTGAACAGGAGTTGGGTAGTGGAACGAAAGCAGCACCCAAGTTTATGATTGGATAATTGGTAAACTGCCAGGCTTTTCTGCTGCTCGCATACATTGTCACTGATCTGCTAGCTCACCTTACTGATGGGAGCACCTGGGCTCTTTTAGCTTCCACTGAATAACAGCTCCATCAGCTGCTCCAAATTCTGGCCCACAATTCCTTCTGCAAGATCACCTCCTTCAGCTTCTCTACATCCTAAGCAAAGGAGTTTGTGGAATTCATGGTGAAGCATACTAATCTCCCCTGCAGGTCACGCACATCATTAAAGTTAGAACTCCAAAGGCATGAGAAAGACATGGGTTCCAATTTGTCTCTGGGACTCCAGCACATCCTGGAAAGTTCTAGTTTTCCTTGTTCTCTCCAATTCTGTATCTGTTTTTCTTCCCAGCTGCCTATGGGAAGCAAACTTTAGACCCATCACAAGATGGAGAAGCAACAGCCTTACATGAACTATTTAACCAGGTCCCATGATTCCAGAAAGTCAAATCCCTATAATAAATCTCTTATTCCTTATGACTCACAATGATTTTATTTATCTTATCAATCACTATCTAGCTTACTCCCTGTTATGGCTTAAATTGTGTCTTTCAAAAACATATGTTGAAGTACTAGTCCCTCATACTTGTCAATGTGATCTTACTTGGAAATATCTCTTACAAATGTAATCAAAGTTAATATGAGGTAAGCCATATTGCAATACAATCTCCTTATAAGAAGAAGAGAGACACAAAGATAGAGAAACACAGAAGGAAGAGGGCCATATGAAGATAGAGGAGGAGATTGGATTTACAGTATCTTCACACAACCAAGGAACTTCTGGGGCTACCAGAAGCTGAAAAAGGCAAGGAAGCATCATCCTCTAGAGGTTTTGGAGGGTGCATGGCCTTACCAATACCTTGATTTGAGAAACCTAGCCTTCAGAACTGTAAGAAAACAACTTCCTGTTGTATTAAGCCATCATAATTTTCAGTCATCTGTTATGGCAATTCTAGGAAACTAATATATTCCCCTGGTTAGGATATTTCACATATTAAATAGGGAATGTTCAACAATATCAAATACTGAGGAGAATAAGAAGAAAGACAAAGTATCCATAAGATCTGGTAAGGAGAGGCTGTTGGTAGATGACTAGTTGAGTGGAGTTATGAAAATCAAATTACAGTGCATTGAGGGGTGAATTAAATACGAGAAAGAGAAGGAATTAAAAGTAAAGTTTTATATCTGTGAATATGGTTATGATGTGGATAGGATAATTAGCGTGGAATTTGGGGGAATAGGTGCAAACAGTCATGTAAAGGAATTTTTAATGTGAGAATCATGAGGCTACTTATAGGATGCATTTAAGTTTGTATGTGGAAGATAGAATATCTCACACTATTTCAATGTAAGAAGAGATGTATGTAGACAGTGCAGAAAATCTTCTGGAATCAGCAAATGCGTATTTACCTTTCTACAACATTATCCTTAAAGTCCAAATGCAAACTTTCATTATAAATGAAATCGCCTCTTAGCAAGAGTCATTGTAAACTAATATGCACTGGGGTGGGATGCCCATTCATCTTTTGCTGAAATCTCTTTTATCAAGAGTACTATATTATAGACACATGACAAAAGTATTTGCTTGTTTAAAAATATAATTGAACATTTCTCATTGGTATCATGTGCCAATAAGCTGTAAGACTCACAGATACTTGATTTTATTTATTTATTTATTTTACTTTATGTTCTGGGATACAAGTGTATAACATATAGGTTTGTTACATAGGTATACATGTGCCATGGTAGTTTGCTGCACCTATCAACGCGTCATCATAGTTTTAAGCCCCACATGATTAGCTATTTGTTCTTATGCTCTCCCTTCCCTTGACCAGATCCATCCATGTCCCTGCAAAGGACATGATCTCATTCCTTTTCATGACTGTATAGTATTCCATGGTGTGTATGTAGCACATTTTATTTAACCAGTCTATCACTGATGGGCATTTGGGTTAGTTCCATGTCTTTGCTTTATAGTAGAATGACTTATAGTCCCTTGGGTATATATCCAGTAATGGGATTGCAGGGTCAGGTGGTATACCTGGTTCTAGATCCTTGAGGAATCGCCACATTGTCTTCCACAATGGTTGAACTAATTTACATTCCCACCAACAGTGTAAAAGTGTTCCTATTTCTTCACATCCTTACCAGCATCTATTGTTTCTTGACTTTTTAATAATCACCATTCTGACTTGTGTGAGATGGTAGCTCATCGTGGTTTTGATTTGCATTTCTCTAACCATCAGTGATGTTGAGCTTTTTTTCATATGTTTGTTGGCTGCATAAATATCTTCTTTTGACAAGTGTCTATTCATATCCTTTGCCCACTTTTTGATGGTTTTTTTTTCTTGTAAACTTGTTTAAGTTCCTTGTAGATTCTGGGTATCAGACCGTCGTCAGATGAGTAGAATACAAACATTTCCCCTCTTCTGTAGGTTGTCTGTTAACTCTGATGGTAGTTTCTTTTGCTGTGCAGAAGCTCTCTAGTTTAATTAGATCCCATTTATTAATTTTGGCTTCTGTTGCAATTGCTTTTGGCATTTTCATCATAAAGTATTTGCCCACACCTATGTCCTGAATGGTGTTGCCTAGGTTTTCTTCTAGGATTTTTACGATTTTTACGATGCCTAGGTTTTTAGGGTTTTACATTTAAGTCTTTAGTCCATCTTGAGTTAATGTTTGTATAAGGTGTAAGGAAGGGGTCCAGTTTCAACTTTCTGCATATGGCTAGCCAGTTTTCCCAACACTATTTATTAAATAGGGAATCCTTTCCCCATTGCTTGTTTTTGTACAGTTTGTTGATGATCAGATGGTTGTAAATGTGTGGTGTTATTTCTGAGATCTCTGTTCTGTTTCATTGGTCTATCTGTCTGTTTTGGTACCAGTACCATGCTGTTTTGGTTACTGTATCCTTGATGTATAGTTTGAAGTTAGGTAGCATGATGCATCCAGCTTTGTTTTTTTGCTTGGCTATACAGGCTCCTTTTTGATTCCATATGAAATTTAAAGTAGGTTTTTCTAATTCCGTGAAGAATGTCAATGGTAGTTTGATGGGAATAGCACCGAATCTATAAGTTACTTTGGGCAGTATGGCCATTTTCATGATACTGATTCTTCCTATCCACAAGAATAGAATGTTTTTCCATTTGTTTGGTGTGTTCTGTCTTATTTCCTTGAGTAGTGATTTGTAGTTTTGCTTGAAGAGGTCCTTCACAACCCTTGTCAGTTGTATTCCTAGGTATTTTGCTCTATTTGTAGCAATTGTGAATGGGAGTTCATTCATGATTTGGCTCTCTGCTTGTCTATTGTTGGTGTATAGAAATGCTTGTGATTTGATTTTTGCACATTGATTTTCTATTCTGAGACTTTGCGGAAGCTGCTTATCAGCTTAAGGAGTTTGGGGGCTGAGACGATGGGTTTTCTAAATGTAGAATCATGCCATCTGCTAACAGAGACAATTTCACTTCCTCTCTTCCTATTTGAATACCCTTTATTTCTTTCTCTTGACTGATTGCCCTGGCCAGAACTTCCAATACTATGTTGAATAGGAGTGGTGATAGGGGGCATCCTTGTCTTGTGTCGGTTTTTAAAGGGAATGCTTCCAGCTTTTGCCCTTTCAGTATGATATTGTCTGTGGGTTTGTCATAAATAGCTCTTATTATTTTCAGATATTTTTCATCGATACCTAGTTTATTGAGAGTTTTTAACATGAAGGGATGTTGAACTTTATCAAAGGCCTGCATCTATTGAGATGCCCATGTGATTTTTGTCATTGGTTCTGTTTATGTGATGGATTACATTTATTGATTTGTGTATGCTGAACCAGCCTTGCATCCCAGGGATGAAGCCAACTTGATCGTGGTGGATAAGCTTTTTGATGTGCTGCTGGATTCGGTTTGCCAGTATTTTATTGAGGATTTTCACATCGATGTTCATCAGGGATATTGGCCTGAAGTTTTCTTTTTTGTTGTGTCTCTGGCAGGTTTTGGTATCAGGATGATGCTGGCCTCATAAAATGAGTTAGGGAGGAGTCCTTCCTTATTAATTGTTTGAAATAGTATCTAAAGGAATGGTACCAGCTCCTCTTTGTACCTCTGGTAGAATTTGGCTGTGAATACATCAGGTCCTGTTTATTTGTATTTATTTATTTATTTATTTATTTATTTTTTGGTTGGTAGGCTATTTATCACTGGCTCAATTTCAGAACTTGCTATTGGTCTATTCAAGGATTCGACTTCTTCCTGGTTAAGTCTTGGGAGGGTGTATGTGTCTAGGAATTTATCCATTTCTTCTAGATTTTACAGTTTATTTGCATAGAGGTGTTTATAGTATTTTCTGATGGTGGTTTGTATTTCTGTGGTCCAGTGGTGATATCCTCTTTATCATTTTTTATTGTGTCTATTTGAGTCCTCTTTTTTCTTCTTTGTCTAGCTAATTGTCTATCTAGTTTGTTAATTTTTTGAATAAACCAGATCCTGGATTCATTGATTTTTTGAAGGGTTTTTCGTGTCTCCCTCTCCTTCATTTCTGCTCTGATCTTAGTTACTTTTTGTATTCTGCTAGTTTTTTGGATTTGTTTGCTCTTGCTTCTCTAGCTCTTTTAAATTTGATATTAGGGTGTCAGTGTGAGATCTTTCTAGCTTTCTGACATAGGCATTCAGTGCTATAAATTTCTCTCAACACTGCTTCAGCTGTGTTCCCCAAGATTCTGGTACATTGTCTGTTTTTTTCTCAATGATTTCAAGGAATTTCTTGAATTCTGCCTTAATTTCATTATTTACCTAGGAGACATTCAGGAGAAGGTTGTTCAATTTCCATGTAGTTGTGTGGTTTTGAGTGAGTTTCTTAATCCTGAGTTCTAATTTGATTGCACTGTGTTCTGAGAGATTGTTTATGATTTCAGTTTTTTTTTTGCATTTGCTGCTGAGGAGTGTTTTACTTCCAACTATGTGGTTGATTTTAGAATAAGTGCCGTGTGGCACTGAGAAGAATGTATATTCTGTTGACTTGGTGTGGAGAGTTCTGTAAATGTCTATTTGGTCCACTTGATCCAGAGCTGAGTTTAAGTTCTGAATATCCTTGTTAATTTTCTGACTTGCTGATCTGCCTAATATTGACAGTGGGGTCACTATTATTGTGTGGGAGTCTAAGTCTCTTTGTAGGTCTCTAAGAACTTGTTTTATAAATTGAAATGCTCCTGTATTGGGTGTATATATATTTAGGATAGTTAACTCTTCTTGTTGAATTGATTCCTTTACCATTATGTAATACCATCCTTTGTCTTTTTTTATCTTTGTTGGTTCAAAATCTGTTTTGTCAGAGACTAGGTTTGCAATCCTTGCATTTTTTTTCCTTTCCATTTGCTTGGTAAATTTTCCTCCATCCCTTTATTTTGAGCTTATGTGTGTCTTCGCACATAAGATGGGTCTCCTGAATATAGCACACCAATGGGTCTTGACTCTTTATCCAATTTGCCAGTCTGTGTCTTTTAATTGGGGCATTTAAACCATTTACATTTAAGGTTAATATTGTTATGTGTGAATTTGATACTGCCATCATGATGCTATCTGGTTATTTTGCACACTAGTTGATGCAGTTTCTTCATAGTGTCATTGGTCTTTATATTTTGGATTGTTTTTGCAGTAGCCAGTACCAGTTTCTCCTTTCCATATTTAGTGCTTCCTTCATGAGGCAGGCCTGGTGATGATGAAATGCCTCAGCATTTGCTTGTCCCCTGACTTATGAAGCTTAGTTTGGTTTGACATGAAATTCTGGGTTGAAAATTATTTTCTTTAAGAATGTTGAATATTGGCCCCCACTCTCTTCTAGGTTGTAGGGTTTCTACTGAAAGGTTCACTGTTAGTCTGATGGGCTTCCCTTTTTAGGTTACCTGGCCTTTCTCTGGCTGTCCTTACCATTTATTCCTCCATTTCAACCTTGGCAATTCTGATTATTATGTCTTGGGGTCGATCTTTTCATGGTGTATCTTAGTGGTGGTCTCTGTATTTCCTGAATTTGAATGTTGGCCTGTCTTGCTAGGTTGAGGAAGTTCTGGATAATATCCTGAAGTGTGTTTTCCAACTTGGTTCCATTCTCCCCATCTCTTTCAGGTACTCCAATCAGTCCTAGGTTTGGTCTTTTTACATAGTCCCCTATTTCTCAGAGGTTTTGTTCATTCATTTTCATTCTTTTTTCTCTAATCTTGTTTGCATGCCTTATTTCAGCAATATGGTCTTTGAACTCTGATATCCTTCCTTTCGCTTGGTTAATTTGTCTAACGATACTTGTATGTGCTTCATGAAGTTCTTGTGCTGTGTTTTTTAGTTCCATCAGGTCCTTTAGGTTTCTCTCTAAACTGGTTATTCTAGTTAGCAGCTCCTGTAACCTTTTATCAAGGTTCTTAACCTCTTTGCATTGGGTTACAACATGCTCCTTTAGCTCAGTGGTGTTTGTTACTAGCCACCTTCTTCTGAAGCCTACTTCCGTCAATTTGTCCATCTCATCCTCCGTCCAGTTCTGCACCCTTGCTGGAAAGGCACTGCAATCATTTGGAGGTGAAGAGGCACTCTGCCCTTTGGGTTTTCAGTGATTTTTGGTTGCTTATTTCTCATCTTCATGAATTTGTCTAGTATCGATATTTGAGGCTTCTAACCTTTTGATGGGGTTCTTGTGGGGACTTTTTTTGTTGTTGATGCTATTGTAGCTTTCTGTTCATTTGTTTTTCTTGTAACGGTCAGGTCCCTCTTCTGTGGGGCTGCTGTGGTTTGCTGGGAGTTCACTTCAGGCCCTATTTATCTGGTTCACTCCATCACCCACTGGAGATGTCACTCAAGGAGGCTAGAAAATAGCAAAGATGGGTGCCTGCTCCTTCTTCTGGAACTTCTGACCTCAAGGGGCACCGATATGATGCCAGTAGGAACACTCCTGTATAGGGTGTCTGACGATCCCTGTTGGAGGGTTTCACCCAGTTGGGTGGCACAGGGAACAGGACCAGTTTAACAAAGCACTTTGACTGTCCCTTGATGGAGGAGGTGTACTTCGCTGCAGGGGACCCACTCATCTGGGCTGCCTGGTTTCCTCAGAACTAGCAGGAGGAAAGACTAAGTCAGCTGGTCTTCGGAGACTGTGACAACCCCTCCCACTAGGGGCTCAGGCCCAGGGAGATCAGAGTTCTGTCCCTGAGCACCTGGTTGGAGTTTTAGAAGCTCCTGCAGGAAGGCCCTGCCCAGTGAGGAGGGATGGGTCAAGGTGAGGCCTGAAGAGGCACTCTGTCCGCAGTATGTCACAGCCAATATGTTGGGCTATGAGGGATACTTCTTGGGACCAAGCCATCCAGCCTCCCTGGGTCCAGCCAAGGAAAAACACAACCTGGAGCTATAGACATGGCTGCTGCCCTTCTCCTGCCCTGGTAGGTTAATGTGTTAGGCAGTTATCCGTCCCGGTGTTGGCTCTCACCCTCCCCCAAGGAGTTCAAATGGCTTAGACAGCAGTCAGCCTCAGCTGTGGTTCTGGTCACTCTTCCCTCCGTGAGCTCAGCAGGCTTAAGTGGATTCTAGCTTACTGACTGTTGACAACCCGCGCAGTTCCATGGTTGGGACCCTAGGCACTGGTGGCGTGGGTTCACGCGTGGGATCTTCCAATCTGTGGGTTGCACAGTTCCATGGAAAAAGCATGTTTTCCCAGGCTGGATAGCACGCTCACTCACCGCCTCCCTTGGCTGGGGGGCGGCAGCCCCTCTGCTCCATGAGGCCCTCAGGTGGACCATTGCACCACATTTCTCTTCCTTCCTCTCCATGGGTCATGCCAGCTGCCTAGTTGGTTCTGATGACAGAACCTGGATACCTCAGTTGCTGGTGTAGGATTCGCACGCTATTATCATTCTTCTCAGTGGGAGCCTCCTATGGCTACTGCTTCTAGTCAACCATCTTGACCCGCCCCACAGATACTTTAAAGAGCCACACTATCCATGTACCTTCATGAATCCAGGAACTGTGATCACAGATGGAATTGGTGCCTGCTTAATTTCAACACTGACTTGCTATACTCAGGCTTTGCTTAATATTAGAAAAAAATAATTATGTTCTTTAAAGTCACCTTTCTAAAGCAATCTTTCTTCTTCTTTAAATGAAGATTAAAAGAAGATTAAATGAATATTCTCTAAATGAAAATTAATTTCTACCTCATAAATCTATTGCAAGGATAAAAGAATACACAAATAAAAATGATATACAAATTACTGTAATTGCTACTTTCTTAACAAAATATTTGCATCCAACTCATTATAGTCAGAAGTGATTTGTACAATTACTAATGTAAAAGTTATTTAACAACCTGTACTTATAAACTTTGGAAATAGAAATTTATTCATTTTCTGTAACTTTAGGAACATTTTTAATACATAATCCATAAAAAGAACTTCACCCCTCAGTTCTGTTGGAGAAAAAAATGGGTTCAAAACTTATCAAAAAGAAGGAAAATCATTTATATAATCAAAAAGAAGAGATAAGAAAAGAAATATTAACCCTGGTTGTGGTTTCAATTACTTGAATATATGTATATGTGTGTATGCATGCATATATTATATCCATATATATATATGGAGAGAGAGAGAGAAAAAGGTTAAGGTTATCCTTAACCAAGAGGATAACCACATGTTTTTTTTAATACACAAAGAAGAAAAAAAAGGAGAAACCAATAGGATAGCCACTCTACTATCTAATCATGAAGCACTTATACCTGGTCCAGAAAAGCTTTAAGAAATTATCTAGAAGCTACACAGACAAATTTTAGAGGAAAGGATGCCACACTACTTTATTTTCATCACAGTGACATCTCCACTTTTCCCAGAGCTTCTATTATTATAACTATTTCACTTCCTTCCATTTCCTTTTTTCCTTGAATAGCTTATTAAGTCCAGTAAAAATATAATGATGGCCACCCAAAGAGAAAGCATACGTCTCTCTCTGGGTATTTGTCATAAATACCATCACATTATTCAAGAGACTACAAATTAATGGTAAATTCTAGAGTTTATATAAAGGTTCAAAGGTTCTCTCATGAGCAGCTTTTAGCTTATATGGACTAGAATTTGAATTGGGTCTGATGTTTTCAAATGGTAAATCGCTTTTTTCCCCCAAAATAAATGTGGAATTATACAATTATATAAATCTTACTAATCATTAATTTTCAGAATATCTGATTCCATGCTGCTAATCATTACTTTTTAGAATATCTGATTCCATGCTGCATTTAAAAGGTACAGATGAAAACTGGTAAAATAGTAATATTAGATGCAACTGAATGAAAAGCATGGCAGAAATGAAAAAAAAAAAGTTGGATTGTCACTAAGAAAATTCAATCACTTTTCACTGAGCAGAATTTTTTTTAATTACCAAGACATTTTTAATATTTAGCAGATTTCCTGGCATTACATCATCCCCTGTTTTTCCCCTGCAGAGAAATTTAAACATGTGCTACCAGGTATACACCCAGGAGGTCCCCTCATTCAACAAGCAAAAAAGACATGAGACTATTACACAGACAGTCCAACCGTTTTTTATGCAGTGAATGAGCAATGTACCCAGTACAAACTCCTAAGAGCTCTTTCATCTTATGAATCTTATGATCCAAAATATTACATAGTCAAAGCAAAATTCACTGATATATTAGTTTATGGCACAAACTATTTCCACTTTAGGTTTATATCTTAAATCTCCAAATGGAGCAAGATTTCTCAACCTTGGTACTAAGGACATTTTGGATCGAACCACTCTTTGTGAGGTAGAGGAGCTGTCCTGTCCATTTTAGAAGGTTTAGCAGCATTCCTATCCACATTACTACCCCAGCATATCTACTCACTAAATACTAGTAACAATACACACACATACCTGTCCCCTACCAATTGTGGATGACAAAAAAAGTGTTTCCATACATTGCTAAATGTCTCCTAGGGACCAAAATCACCCCAGGTAAGAACCTCTAAAATAGAGCATGATCCCTGCACACTGAAGATACTCAAGCTATGCTTGAGTACCGTTCTAGACACTTTAGAGACAACATCATCTCCCATCTGAGTGTCCTGCTCTGGCACGCTGCTCTCAAGAACCCAGCAAATCTTCCTGAGTGGAAAATGTCAGAGTACCTTCTGAAGTATGTCCACAGAAGAATCACAAATCTTAGAGAAGAAGGAGGCGGGGGGAGATGATGTAAATATGAAGCTGACTGTGAACTGGAATGATGACAGCTTAACTAAATATATCCAAGTACTGAAGGTGGCTAATGACATCGAGCAGGCTAGCTTAAAATGTTTTCACAATGGAGTACAGAAATTTATATTCACAGCAGAGCATTAAAAAAAGGTTGATTTTACATAGCACATTTTCCTTAGGGAATACATAAATATATATATCTGTGAAAAAATTAATTCAAGTAAAGCACTTAGCACAGTGCCAGACACATGGTGAGTGTCCATTAAATGCATAAGTGCTGGCTGCTATTCTTATTAGTAGTAACACTGGCATTGATCATTTTATTGTATTAATTTAATTCATTCATTATACACTTAAACATTTTAGTGCTTAGGAACATTTCTTCTGGGATACACCTCTGTTCGTTCTCTCTCTCTCTCTCTCTCTTTCTCTTCGCCCCCCTTCCTCCCTCCCTCCCTCTCCCTATTCTTTCCCTATTTGTTGTTTTGCCTGTAGAAATTCCTACTCTTCTTGAAAAGTTCAACTCAAAAGTGAACTTCTCTCAGAGGCTTTCCCTAAGGTCCCTTACTCTTCCAAGTAAAAAATTAACTTTCTCTTCATTTCTATTTCCACAACACTTAGTGCATATTTACATCATCGTTCTTAGCACATTTGTATTATAGTTATTAAAATCTGTGTGTGGCAGCCCCACCACAGTCCCTGGGCTCCAGGCTATGAGTTTTTGAGGCCTTATTTACTCGGCCTTATGTCCTCTGTGCTTGCCACATGGTAGGCACTCAACAAAAGCACGCCAAACTCAGCTGAATTATCTGGAAAATTCAATCATGTGGAAACCTCATTTCCCAATAATGCCAGATATATGAGGTGTGACTGAAGAGCAATGCCTTCTATATAGAATTTGGGGCTGTCAGCCTTATATGAAAAGATTAAATAAGTGAAATGATGCAAAGTGTGTTAACTTTTTACCAAGTAAAATATAGATTTGGATAAATATCAGAACACTCCTTTAAATTACACACATTTAAATATGAGTAGGGATAAATTGGGAAGGTGGGAGAAATGGTAGGAATAAAATATATAATTTTAAGAGCTATACATCTCACTGAGATAAATAAGAAAAGAGGTGACATAATGGATCTGCCATATTTTAAATTTGAATGCATAACACTGTCAAGTAATTCACAGACTAGATGGTTAATAGGTCAGACTGTGTCTTGAATATAAAACATATCCATAAAACATCAGTCAAAATTACTGTACAGATCTCCCTCACCCAGCCACTCCTAGGCAGTACCTTAGGGAAAGGAAACTTTACACATGTGAAAACATATGCATTGTCAAATAAATTACATTAAAGAGTACCATCTGCCCTGACTTTTCAATTGTTTCTGAGTTTAATTGAAAATATGCAGTAGATAAAATCCACAACTTTGACACAGAAGTTTTGAGAGGTGACTCTGCTTTAAAAATAGCCAGAGGTACTAGTTCCTTTTTCTACTTCCATTTTAGTTCTTTAAGAAGTATATGAAGCCACAAACAGTCAATACTTCAAAAAATTAATAGGATTTTAAAATTACTTTTCAAATTGAAATTCTTTACATTTTAACCGTGATCACGTGATGTGTAAATAAAATATTTTTAATACAATACTCTTCTAGAGAATTAAAGTCAAAGTTCCAAAGTAGTGGTAAATTTTTTTCACAAAATATTTACTCTTCTCAGAGAATCCTCAGAGAATTAAAGTCAAAGTTCCAAAGTAGTGGTAAATTTTTTCAAAAAATAAAAAAGATACTATTTATTTTCATTTCCTATGGGAAAAAATACCTTCCATAGCTAAAGAAAAATGAGAGCAACTAATTTTTAAATCATAAGTGTTTTTTGTTTTGCTTTGTTTTGATATTTTACTCTCTACCTGGCAGAAGTTGGGAATGCTATTGTGTAAAGATGTGTGTAGCATAAAATTATTTCATTACCTTTATTCTTTCAACTATAATTATTCACATTTCTATTTATACAAATAATGTTCATCATAAAAATTTAAAAAAACACTGAAAGTAATGAAGAATTAAAATGTAAATTACCCACATCCTGCAATGAATATTTGATGGGTTCCTTCAATCTGTTTTGTATATAAATGTATTTAAAATAGTATAATAATGTAGATAATAATGTTTCTTGGTTTTAGTCAATTAACATTATTATTTGAGTATTTTTCAGCGTTAGTAGTTTTCAAAAATGTAATTTGTATTTGCTCTGTACTATTCTTCCAAAAATTATACCTTTTTTCTTGTTTAATTATGTTCAATTTGTGAATTGTAAACAATAATACAGCAATAAACACTTTTAAATGAATCTTTGTCTACATCTGTCTATATCTGCAATGTTCCTGTAAGATAAATTCATAAATAAGAGCTCTCTCACCCACACTATCCTATCCCCATATTTCTTCAAGTGTATTTCAAAGAGTTTTACTATTTATCTAAAACTTGCGTTTTTAGCTATTAAGTTCACAGAAAGATTCAATGATATTGCTATTAAAGTGGGTGGCATTTATTATTACACTCCAAAACCTACCTATTTATTTTGCATATATTAAATTATGTAATAACATCAATTATTTATTAAAGACACCTAGAACACTCTTTTTACTTACTTTATCTTTACAAAAAGATAGGTGTCAGAAAACAGTACCAACTGTTATTATAATAAAAACAAATTTTTCCCATTATGTATATAGTTCTGTAAACTAAAATAGACACTCACATGAAGTTATATGAAAATATATTGACCAATGTATTTATTATCAACTATGGTCTTTGCATTGGGATATGCATTAGCCCTTCCCACATCATCTGAAATTATTTTTTTGATCTGAAATATTTTTCATTTGTTTTTTATTTTTTCAGATTTGTAAACTGAGACTCCAAGACATACAGACATTTCCCTATTTGGGAATTTCAAAGTCTATGCTCTTATGGCACTATATTATTATTTTCTATGGTGACTTTGAAGTCCTTCATAGACACCTGAAATATTCTATAAGACATATTGCTATTTCTATATGTTCTTTCCCTTAAACATCTTTCTTTGGAAGAAAAGGGGGAGTACAAAAAGTGAATCCTGCATCTATAGGTAATAACAAGGCACAGGATTGCATTTTCTTACAATGCAGAATAATGAACTCCTGACAGTGAACAAATGCTTGTTTTAAAATTAAAAAAGTATTTTGCTAGAGATTGTCCTACCTTATCAACAGTATATAAAAGTGAAATATGGCCAGGTGCAGTG
>NW_012107319.1:173471-177030 GCF_000951045.1 Mandrillus leucophaeus
AGAAACAAATGTAGGTATTTCTGCCTTGAAATTACTGCTGTTAAAAATAACAATGCATATCAGTTGGTATGTATTAAAGTGAGTTCTGCTGAACTAGTGTTCCACAGGATATTAGTAAGTACTACACACCCAATGAATCCATAGCCAGATAATTTTGAGGAAGACTAGCTAAAATAAAATTGATAGGGCATGCGCACGTGTGTGTGTGTGTGTGTGTGTGTGTGTGTGTGTGTTGTCACTGTAAAGCCTTTTTAAGACTTTAATATTCTGATATGCATTGTGAATCTCTTAGAGGATAGTCTAACAGGAAGGCTTTACCAATATACATGACCTCAGAAGCTTTTTAATTTTTTTCTTCACTGAGTATTGCAAGGCACTATTGCGAATTTCTGCCAAACTGGAAGACCAAGACAAATCAAACATCAAGAACTACAAATAGTCAACAAGGAGAGAACAGGGCCTTACAGCAGACAGGATAACAATCTTTAAATATTTGTCTCATCAAAAAAGGACATATTATTTCATCAAAAGGAAGATCTAGATCTGAGGAATGAAAGCTACTGAGAGAGATATATCACCTCAACATAGGATTTCAAACAGATTTAGATACATGATAGATAGACAGATAGATAGATAGATACATACATACATACATACATACATACATACATACATACATAGATAAAGATAGATGGATCTTTTTGAAATAGACAGATGGATCTGTTTGAAATTGATAGATAGACAGATGGGTCTGTCTGAAATAGATAGATAGACAGATCTGAGCTGTCCGACAAAGGTGATTCATCACCCAAAAAAATGTGTTATCCAAGTGATTTCTGCATTGTGTTAAATGTCAGAGAAAATGACTAAGGTCCCTTTTTAACATTTATTTTCAATGGTTCATTTGCAGTCATTATCAACTGAAGTTTTTATGCATTTAGTATTTCAGACTATCTGTCCATTTTTGTACCATTCTGAATTAACCATCTTACAGAGGACATCAAAATACACATAAAAATGAACACACGATTCTTACACTCATGTCAATGAAAAGTAAAGCAGTGCTTCTCTAACTTCCAGAACACCAAATAATTTCATTATCTTAGTTATAAATTTCATGTGGGTAGAACAAAGTGGAAGTTTTCTGGGATGAAGGACAACTTTACGAAATGAGACAACAGACCTAGAAAGCACATTTTGAGAAGCATGTGACTATTTAGTATACGAATTGGTGTCAGGAATAGGTAGCAGCTATGGAATGTAGGATAAAATTTTCAGATCGATTACTGTTACCTTTCAATATCTCTACCTGGCTCTAAATGTTACTACACTTACTATAAATGTTAATAAACTGCACAAAAAAGATAATTTGTTTGCTACATCACATGAATTATCAATAGCTTTTACTAAAATTTTACAAATATTTGCCAGGATAATAAGTTAAATAAAAATATTATACCTATTTGTGTATTCCTTGATGATTTGATATATGCTAATCTTAATTGTTTCATTTTCAAATCGGTTGTTGCTCCGGTCCTTGTATATCCGGAATTCAGCTGCTGTCACTGCCTCTCCATGAGGAATTTGGGTAAGATCAAATCGAAATTCTTTGTAATGTCTTCGCTGGTGAGAAAAATCCTTGTCTCTTTCAACTGAAAAAAAAAGGCGGAGGTTGGGGAGGAAAAAAGTTAGTCCTTTATAAAATATGGAAATTAATGATAAATTCTCCAGCTTTGAAAATGAAAACAAATAAGCAGGATAGTATAAAACTGGAAAAACACTAAACCACAAACTGAAATGTGTTTCCAGTTAAAGGAAATTCCACAAACCAACAGCCTTTAGTTCAAAAGCAATATAATCTCTATGATTTTATACGAATTCCTGGATCCTAAATGGAAAGGTTATCCAAAAATGTTTTTAAAAGTGAAGGTTGTAAAATGATTGCTAGTATGTATCAAGTATCAGAACACAGAAAATTTTACACAGAAATTCTGAATATGTTATGGTAACCTTTAGAGTTTCAGGTGAAATGAGTGGAGAGAGAGCGCAGCCATGGGAGGGAAATGGGAAAGAGGACTAAGGAGTTCCAAGTATACAAGGACTGTGTTTATGACCTTTCAGAGTTCAAGTAAATAAAGCAAACTAATTTTTACAAGAAAGATTGTTTCTAAAATGTCTTCCCTGGAAAAGTTTTTCTCCCTTCAGCAAATAAAATATTCTTTTTCTCAAAAACATTTTTTTTTTCTTGAGAAAAGGTCTCACTCTGTTCCCAAACTGAAGTGCAGTGGTGTGATCATTGCTCACTGACGCCTTGCCCTCCTCGGCTCAAGCGATCCTCCCACCTCAGCCTCTAGAGTAGCTAGGACTACAGGTGTGCACCACCACACCCAGCTAAATTTTTTTATTTTTTGTAGAGGCAGGGTCTCACTATGTTATCTAGACTGGTCTCGAAATCCTGGGCTCAAGCAATCCTCCCACTCTGGCAACCCAAAGTGCTGGGATTACTTGCATGAGCTACCCTGCCTTGTGTTGTCTGTTTGTTTTTAAAGCATTTTTTATAAATTCTTACCCCTGGTACAGTATAAAGTCTCCCAAAGACCTCTGTCATTATTCAGAATTGAGACGGGAACATATTTTCGCTCTTTAGTAACCTTCCAAACAAATGAAGTCAAATAACTGTTCCTTTTGGGAATATTACGAAATGCTGAAGAATTTAGGACAGTATCAGACATATTATTACATAATCTGACTGTGTAAGACAGTGTATTGTACAAGTGGTATAAATTGATTCACAAAGCTCAAAAATTGGAAATCTTTAGAAGACTAAATAAATTTACAACACTGCTATACATATATGTAACTTAGGATCCTAAGTTAGAAGCATTAAGATTATGGAAGCGAGAAGACGATAATGACCATCAGGAACGACACTGTGGAGCCCAGGCTACTAGACCATCATGTTCCAAGGCCAGATGGGTGGCCACATCTGAAGCTTCTGACAAGGGAACCCACAATTCTTTGCCTTCATCCTCCAAAATAATCTCTGGTTTATTTTCCCCAGAAGAGTAGAAGGTGGTTCAGGAGAGAGCAAGAAGCTGATCCTCACCTCCATCGCAGACTCTAAAGCAGACATACAGAAAAATGTAGCTACATTTGGGGGCATATTTTTTAAAATTTTATTTTACAGATGAGGTCTCTCTATGTTAGCTAGGCTGGACTCAAACCCTGGACTCAAGCCATCCTCCTGCCTCAGCCTCCAGAGTAGCTGGGACTACTATAGGTGTTCCCCACCGCACCCAGTTGGAAGAATTTTTGTCCTGTGGAGCTTGGTAAGGATGATGCTCTTTGGCTGTCTGACTACACTAACACCACCTCGCATGATTCATAAAATTGTTTTCTTAAAATATCATTATCTTGGTCCTAAGAGAGGTCCATTTCTAGAGAGATTATGAATCAACTTTTCCTAAATAAGGACAAAAAACCCATTTGTAAAATGTTATTTTGGTCCATAATTTAAAACTCTTCTCTGGTGATAGTGCAGACAGCCATGATAGTGCAG
>NW_012107319.1:178600-180579 GCF_000951045.1 Mandrillus leucophaeus
ATTAGCAAAAACAAATATCATAGAAGACAATAAATATACCATAACCCTAGAAGATAAAGTAACAATCATAATTCAGTAACACTATTCAATAGATGTTCAAAAATGTGAACTTGGTAGAACGGAATTAAGATTGAAATGAATTTTTAAAATACTATTTGGTAAATTAAATAGAAGCCTATCCAATCCATATCATTCCAGAGTTTCAAATGGCAATGGAAGAGAATGCCAGGCAAAGATATACATGCACTTTAGATTTTACAAATTAAGTCAAAGGAATTAGGAAAAATATCAGTGAAATCCTAATTCTGAGAGTAGATTTAAACACGTTACAATAAAGTCTTAGCCAAAGTATACCAAAGAATACTGAAAGAATATGTAGCTATAGTAGCAGAAACATTAAGAGTAATATTTTTTAAATTAGGTATAATTAGAAAAATACCAGAGGTGCAAGATAAACAAACGTCTCATTTTTTTAAAGAGAATTAAAATTTCCCAAAACTATAAAGTCAGGTGAACTAAGCATCAATATCCATAAATATTCCAAAATGGACTGCTAATAAAAATAAGCACGAGTTTATTTAGAAATAAACTATAAATTATTAATAGACTCTTAGTTCTTCATTTTTATCATTTTTGTCATGTGTTAAATTATACCATTCACATCCTTAGAAAATAGAAAGGTAAAACTAAGCTCAAAGGGAGCTTCATTACATGACATTCAGAAATATACTGAGCAGACAGAACAGTGGGCATACAGAAAAGATAGGAATTTTAATTGTGATCAATGTAAAATTCTGCAATTAGACACAACTAATAAATATATTCTAGAAGATGGAAAACTGGTATGCCAATCATTCCTGAAAAAAATACTTAGGATATAGATAACCAACTACAAACTCAACATACATAAAAATATATATAACTGACCGAAAATAAACATAATTCAAACATTTTAGGATATGTATATGGAAGTAGTATTCCAATTTTGAGTAATAATGATGTCAAAACATTGAATCATGTTGAGGAAAATGGTAGTGCTGAGGATAAAAATAAATGACCTATCCTTATCTCTTCTTTAAAAAACTCATAATCCAAGTGTGAAAACAGACATAGAAAAAGATAACTATAATAAAACAATTTGTTAGTTTTGGCAATATTATTAACTAACATTCAGAATATTATTTTCAACTCTTCTCACTAATTTTGAAAGATATTATTATTATTTAACATAAAAATAACCTATTATAGTATTCACCATATATGCCTGGCCCTATGAGAAAATAATATTAGCATCTTAATTTTATAAATGAAACCATTGGATTGAGATTTTTTAACAACATAACTTATCCACAGACAAATAGCTAGTCAGCGTTAAAGTCAAGAAACAAATGTAGGTATTTCTGCCTTGAAATTACTGCTGTTAAAAATAACAATGCATATCAGTTGGTATGTATTAAAGTGAGTTCTGCTGAACTAGTGTTCCACAGGATATTAGTAAGTACTACACACCCAATGAATCCATAGCCAGATAATTTTGAGGAAGACTAGCTAAAATAAAATTGATAGGGCATGCGCACGTGTGTGTGTGTGTGTGTGTGTGTGTGTGTGTGTGTTGTCACTGTAAAGCCTTTTTAAGACTTTAATATTCTGATATGCATTGTGAATCTCTTAGAGGATAGTCTAACAGGAAGGCTTTACCAATATACATGACCTCAGAAGCTTTTTAATTTTTTTCTTCACTGAGTATTGCAAGGCACTATTGCGAATTTCTGCCAAACTGGAAGACCAAGACAAATCAAACATCAAGAACTACAAATAGTCAACAAGGAGAGAACAGGGCCTTACAGCAGACAGGATAACAATCTTTAAATATTTGTCTCATCAAAAAAGGACATATTATTTCATCAAAAGGAAGATCTAGATCTGAGGAATGAAAGCTACTGAGAGAGATATATCACCTCAACATAGGATTTCAAACA
>NW_012107319.1:183980-199118 GCF_000951045.1 Mandrillus leucophaeus
CTGCACACACCTCCTTCCTCTCCCTTTTGTCCATTTGACTGGGCTGTGTAAGAGTGGAAGTCTAGGGGGAGAAAATGCCTACTACCTAAGTAGCTAGTAGCTGATGTGCATGGAAGAATGCTAAAACTGGCAACAACTTCTGCTTTCAGAGAACTAAATCTGACTCACTGTATTGTTATTTTCTTATCCTAAATTTAAATGAAGTAGATGACATCATGTGACCATATCTAAATAGCATTTATATGCCAGACTATATTCTCAGTATTTTATCATCTTATTAACATTAACATATTCTGCCTCATAACAGCCTACAAGGTACGTTCTCTTTTTATCCTCATTTTAGAAATGAAGCAACTGTAGAAGCATAGGAAATAAATACCTTACCAAAAACTTTGAACCCAGGCATTTGGTGTCACCAATCCATGGTTGTTAAATGTCAGGATATGCTGTGTCTGCTTACACACTATTGCTTTGTCCTATTTTATTAACACAGATCTAAAACTTTGTATTTACAAGTCCCAAATCCAACACATTCTGAAAACTACAAGTTTGTTTTCAAGCTCCTTTGACAGAAGAACCAGAAGTTAACTGATATGAAGTGATTTAAAGTCTCTTTTTATCCCAGTTTCTATAAATATTTATTGCTTTGCTGTAGAAATTGTCATGTGTTTGCCTAGGTGGCACTGTCCCAGACCCTGCTTGACAAATACTATACTTCATGATATATGCACCAACCAGCCATGTAAAAATATATTTTCTCCATTCTGAAAGACAATATTCATAATTCTAAGTGATAACAACCATTATTCATTTTTTCATTAACACTAAATTGTATATTTAAAATTTTAACCAAAAAGCAACAAGTATAGTCCTAAAAATAAAGATTAAGACATGAGTTTGTTAGGATCCAATCTAAAGTGTGCACCTGCTTAATGCAGGTGAGTATTGAACTCATGTTATGTAAAGTCATCTACCGTTCTGGAATCCCCTGTGAGATGTTAGTGTAATAAAGTAGAAAGCTAGAATTTCAGCCATTATTATAAAATTTCAGTTTTCTAATCCAGGCTATTTAACTTAAACCCTTAAGGGGACTCATTTTCAAAGAGTTTAATAAAATTTTGTATTAAATATACCACACAGAATGAAGTTGCATTGCAGACTTGTCTGCTGACTCAAACTCTTATATCCTACTGCTTTGAATCATAATTGCAACAATAAATTCCATGGGACATGTTGGAGTGAGTAATGGTATAAGACTTACAGCCTAATGATGCCCACAAATATTCAACAAGGTAATCTCAGTTACCTCAAACAGCAACGCTAGGGAGGTGGCAAATATTAATATCCCTGACTTAAGAATAAGAAATTGGGTGATGACAGCTACATGGTAACAGATGTCTGTCTCCTAAAGTTTATTATAAATCTTCGTTCAGTACCTATACCACCTACATAATGACATCCTACTGTTCTGCACTTAGAGGCTAGTTCATTGTTAGTTTGTTTAAACACTGTCTTTCAGTAGTTCACAAAAAAGTGAAGAACAGGCCATAGAATAAGGGATTAGATCACCAAAAAGTTTCATTTAATCCCTGTGACTCTACTTATGTCTATCAGTTTTATAACTTGTCAAAGAGCCCAAAACTTGTAATTGGAAGATAACAGATTTCATCCCAGGATTTCAGTTTCCAAGCCCTCATGAACACAGCCTGAGTGTGTTTTTCTGAATATTGTTTTGTTATGTTTTCAATCTAATTATTTCTTGGGAAAGTTGACCTTGTTTCAGTGCTTTCATTATCCTCTCTCCAAGGAACCCTTCCCCCTCCGTTTATGATGGATCCTATTAATATAGACATGCCATTCTTTCTGGACTGAGTTCATTCTTTTAGAACACACCTCTTCCTATCTTTATCTTAGCAAATGTGTTTTTATTCACTTATTTAATATTGATTACATTTCTTATCTAAGAATTTTTTATGAATAAACAAATTATACAATTTGAATATTATATACTATATATGTTAATGTAACAACACGCTTTTACTACAACCATATGGTGAAATGTAATTATAGCTTTTAATTTTGACATAATTGTGATTCACTGGCAGAATTCCTTCATACCTTTTATTCACCAGAGCTGCTACCAAAATCAAAACTCCCGAAGTAGATGAAAAAGAACAAACACATACATTTAACTCTCCTTAAATGTCAGCTTTTTATAGGAAAGATCTTTGTCTTATTTACATTGACAAATTTGGTAAATATTAAGCATTCTGATTTTCTGTATATTACAGTATGCTATAACCTACTGCAGTGGTGAATGACTTGGGAAGGTTAAAAGATACACAAGTAAATGAGAAGAAAAACAGCAGAGAAGTGTATACTATTATTGCCTTTGAGATTCATGTATTTGGCCTTTTTAATTCACTCTTTAATGTATATTTTACATCAGCCAAATACCATGAATTTCCAGAATCTTTACCAGTATTTCTAGCAAAATCTGTTTTATCAGATATAGATATGCAAGACTCCATAAAAGCCCTAAACACATTCCCTCTTTGGTGGTGAAAAAGCATCTCTTAATTACCATATAAAAACAAATAAGACAAAAAAGCAGAAGGTTTGACTCATTTAAGCCAGCCTCAGACTTGTTAAAGGGTATAGAAAGACACAGAGTAAAGACATATTGAGATCAGGGGTTAATGCTTTTTTTCCTAGTACCCTCCCCTTATCTCAGACCAAAAATGACATTTGTCTCATGTGAGAATAGAAAGAGTGTTTAGTAACAAACAAACACTTTCGTCAATGAATTTGCTTATAATAATTGTATTTAAAAGGAGACCACAGCAGCCTGTCCAAATTCTTCTATGTGCTGACCTATCTAACAAGATCAAGAGGGGGTGCATTTTGCCAAACAGCCGTACATAGACTTCACTAATCCCAGACTCTTCTCTCATTGTCATTTATGATACACAGAAGCTTTGAAGATTTCCAGGTGTAAGCCATTTAATATCACCATAAAAATGAAAAAAGGAAACTTTACAATGATACTCTTTATGGATGGAGGTGTAGATCATCCCAAATAATATCATGTAAAATTATTCCATTCAAATAAGTCCATGAACACAGGGTTATTTACTTGAGCTGATGGTTGCCAACAGTCCTCTCTAAAAAAACTAAAATAAGTTGCTTTCCTATACACACACACAAACTCACAGAAAAAAAAACCATTAAAACTTCAGCAAAACTTAATACATTTTATCACCCAAATCACAAACACAACAATGATGGTGAATACACTTCCTTCTGCTTCTAGGGAGCAGGTTTTTTTGTGTCTACTCCAAACTGTGTGAAACTACAGAGCTATCTAGAGAAACAGAAAACTCAACTACGCTAGTAGAAGAAGAGAAATAATTTATTATTATATTTTGGTTTAAAAAGTGGTAACATCAAAGCATACAAAATGTAAAATACGAATCAAATCATTCACATCCCATGATTAATGGACTGATAGTGAAAAGAAGCAGAATTGCCTTTATATAAGCACCAAACTATGTCCTAAGTGCTCTGAATTGTCAAAGTTCTGCAAAGGTTAAACTCTGTTTAAGAAACACACTGAAGACTTTTATTGTTGAGATATAACTTAACAGAAGTTAATGACTGATAGAAGTTGGTTTTTTTGTTTTGTTTTGTTTTTATTTTTTTCCTCCCAAGCAGATATCTCTCTGAATGACTTTATCACTAATAGAAACTGGAGGAAATTGTCCTGGGCTAAATATTTTCATGTCTACATTATCTGAAGAGTAGAATTAATTAACAGAGGATTACAGTTTTATCTCTGTAGTGATTTATCTGCAGTTTTAAGGAGATGCATTCATGGGCAATCAGTCTTAATCTCCCACACAAGAGCTGTAACTTGGAAGACACAAATAGCAGCAGTAGCTGTAAGGCAAAGATAGCATTCTCCCAGGAGCCTAGCCAGCTGTTGAAAGAATACAGATCATTGTTTGCTGCTGAGTGCAAAAAATCATTAAGAGATTACTCATAGAATTATTACTAATCTGTGTTGCATTGTAAAAGTGAAAAAAAAAAAAAAGCAAAGATATCATGTGACTACCAAGATGCATCACTTTCCACGATATCCTTCACTAACTAGTCTACCAAAAAACAAACCTGGTTCTATAATGACTTATTTATTGGTCAGTGAAAGAGTATGTACATGTTTTCCATGAATGGATAACCATTCCAAAGAGTGTGGAAAACTCTCGATTCCAGAAGTCTTAAGAGCCTTTTAATACACAGTAATGTGTGACTTGAATGAAAGAAAATTGTCCCCCTGAATGTTTTGTTTCAAAGAATAATTTCAATTGACTTTCAAATTTTCTATGATTATGATCCTCATACTCATAAACACTTCATGAATACAGTTTTATAAAGTAAAATCTCAAAGAATTACTAGATAGTTAAATAATTATAATACTCTACTATAACTAAACAAATTGATTTTCCAAATCAATTTAAAATATGCATATATTTTTGAAATTTAAGAAATTTAATTGTTGATCAAATATTTATATATTATACTTTAAAAATATAATAGTTTAGAAACAGAAAGAATTAAGTCTTACATAAAGGAAGTTCTAAAATTAGAATGAAGTTGGTCTCAAGGTATTCCTGTTTTCTTTAAATTAGGCCTAGCAATGAGCTTCCAGTGATTATTTAGAATACCATAATGACAACAGCTATACATACCAAGCATTAGTATGAAAATTATATATTTAATAATTAAATTAATAACAAATAATGGTAGCAATAAATTAATGATGGAGTTAATAAAATTAATAAATTTTAATTTTTTGTTTCTTCCCCCTAATTGGATCCAACAAGGTGGAGCTTCCATTATCTCCCTCATGGTACAGATAAACAATATTAACTTCCTCACTGTCACAGAGTTAGTTATCACAAAGCCAGAGACAATATCTAGATCTTATTACTCCTAATATTCTTTGCATGAACGTTTCAACTAATAATAACTGCCACTTCTGTCTCAGGGCAAAGTTTTCCTGTTCCATTCCAGAACAATGTTTCTGCTTGAGCCTTACTCCCAAGCTCCGATGCTCATTCTTAGCATGCTCTCTCCTCTTGTCCGTTTAGTTTCTTCCTTTTTCCTCTACCTTAAGTCAGTGTTGTGGAGACAACAGAGCACTGGGAACACACTTGCAGATGAACAAAGCTGGGTGTATTGACTTGTTTCAACTTGTGTTATGGGATGGATGCCACAGCAAATCTCAGTAAAAGGCTGTTAGAAAGGGCTCATTAGAATTGTGTTAAGTAATATAGTAGAAAGTTCTAAGAGGAAGGGTTTTCCTCCGGCCTGAATGCTCTTAGGAAGCAGGGGTAAATTAGTCATTTGGTATCTTAATAAAATTTTCTAGAAGGTAGATGTCATTGTGGTTTAAAAAAAAGTGTGTTATCTTGGAGTTAAAAAAAAAACTGCAGGCTAGGTTTCTACAACCGTGGATAGATAAAAATAATTGTATTTACTTGACATCTTGTTTATATATTGGTGGAACACATAACACATATTTGAACATTCACAAATTGCCAAGAAATATCAGTCTAATCAAATTTACTGGTTCTTACAATTTTTTTAAAGTCTTAAAGTCATTTAGTTATTTTTATCACTGAGAATAACAATGCATTCCAAAGTACACACATAGTTTACTATTGTTTTTATTATGAGCATTTTAGGAAGGAAAAATTATTAATTGAACGTTAGAAGCAAATATGTACCTTTTGTGGGTGAAATGTTAATATTAAATGTCAAAAATTAGAATACCCATAAATGGTGGTACTTGACTGATTCATTCTGTATAATGAAAAATGGTTAATGATGAATGAGTATATTTACTACACAAATAATGTATCTCGATGACACTGTGTACAAATATTTGAGAATGTTTTGTGTTTACCTGTAAGGAGTTAAGATAAAGGCATAACGGTGTGATAGTCATCTTTTGGTCAATATTTAGTTCTTACATTTTCTTTAGTGGAAAAATCTGTTCCTTTTATAGATTGTCTGGCAGCTAGAGGTAACCATTCTAATCTCACCAGATTTCACTAAATGATCTTGTGAATTCTTCGGCTCTATCAGTAAAATAAAACAGTTTTTAACCACCTTTAGGTGATAGAGGTTACAGTAAGTCCATGTACAGAAAAGACTTTCCTTTACATCTTGAAATCAATGAGTTGATAGTTTATCTACAGTGAATATTTGTGGTTACATGACAAAAACAGGTCAAAGGTTTTGTGAGTTTTCTTCTGAAATTGTTCAGTGCCTTCTCTAATGACTGATAATTGAAAACAGAGATTGGGACTATCAAATGTGGTGGGTGACAGATAAGTAGTAGATTAATGCCAATACTTGGTTACAAGACACTAAAAGGTCAGAAGTCACATGAATTAGCTATTGTGCTACTGTGAAAAGACAGACATCAAAAGTCTATTATCCCCTTTAGTAGCTCTTAGCCTAGCTTGAAATCCATTCTCAATTCTTTAGGTTATAATATAGAAGTAATCTCCATGTCATTTTACATAAGATGTCAAAGTGAAGCCACTCACCCTAAGTATATCAATAGTTGGAGTTTGCATATTTTATTTACATAATAAATATTTTTTTAAAAAATCACATTTTTAGTGTATTCAATGTTCATCCTGGTATATTTTAGGAACATTTTATTTAGAAAAAAATAGTTATACTCAATGAAAAGAACACTTGAAAAAATAAAGAAGTTGACAAGTATATTACATTTGCTCAATATTTCTCTACGGGGAAATGGAGTGGGTTTAAGACACAGTTGGTATACTTTAAAGGATATGAGGATTTTTGTAGCTGAACAAATATCTCAAATCAACCACTTTAAATTTTAAATTGGTATGATAACTTTCACAGAGTTCACTCAAGTTCAATTTGTGGTTCAATCTGTCATTTTACAAAAAGACAAACTATAAATTTTTCTGCCAAATGGATTACATCAGTGAAGTTTGGTGCATGGAGGTATAATCACAAAGAAATGTGATTATCATATTGAATAATATAAAATTAATAGAGACACATTATTTAATTTTACAGGTTTCTAAGATTAGGAATAAAACTGTAAGAATATATTACCTATACACTCTAAAATTAATATAGGAGTAGCTGATGTATCTGTTTAGGCAAGAACTGCAAGTGGCCCATGTTTGTTTCCTAAGAAGTGATTATTTGCTTTCTGTCTCCCCCAGTAGGTTGTAAGCTTGATAACAGCAGCACTTTTGTTTGGCTTACTACCGTACGCTCTTCCTTACCTCAATCCCTAGCACACAGTAGGTATTCATATACATGTATAATAAATAAATATAGGAATATATGCTGGTTTTCTTGGGGTTTTTTTTCAGCTTTTGTTTTGTTTTTTGTTTTACTGTTTCATAAAGGAGGTTAAATCCAGACTTTGCCATTCCAGCGAATTCAAAAGCAGAACCCCTCAATCATCTCAATCATCTACTGTGGCACAGCCCTGCCATGCCACAAAATAGTATTAATGTTAGTTCTAATAATATATATATATTTTTTACTTTCTTCTTCAAAAGAAATTCAAAAATATAGTGATAGCTAGACAGAATCCTAATGTCACACATTTATTTTCAGTTTCACGCTAGCTGTGTTGGTACTTGAAAACATATGCTAATGTAATAGAATCTCTATAATTCTTTAGTGAATATATTACTCTTGAGGAAGAAAAAAGGTAATTCAAAAAATACATAACAATGCAAAAAAACAAACATTTATCTTACAATTATTATCAGAATTGTATTAAAGTCATCCACAGAATGAATTATGCATTGCAAAAGACAATATATGATGTTTTTGAACATAATTTTTATATTCTCATTGATTTTTTGCTTATGCATATAAAAATATTCCACCCAACTGTGTATATGTAATATAAGCAAATCTTTGGTAACATATTTATAATTTTTAAGCTTCTTTTTAAGGTGTTACGAACATTTGGTCCCTTCAAAAGTATGGTTGTTTTGTGTGTTTCTTTTATATTTGGTTGTTACAACTGCTATTATATGTCGTTAAGTTTCCCTAACATCATCCTTACAAATTAAACTTTATCAGTCTTTACGTTTACAGTTAGAAACTGGAATACATAATACGTGACTTGCTTAACACCTCTTTATAGCACATTATTAAAATTGTGAATTATATGAATCAATTTATTGTATTTAAAGATGTATTGTATAATTGGAGAGTTACTTCAGAACATATGTGTATTTAATAAAGATGTAACAGGTGCCAGAATCAATAAAGAAATCACATAATCTTCCTACATTTTATTGAATGAGACCACACTGTAATTAGAGTCAAGGGATCCTTAGTGGTCTCAGTTCACAGAGTTTTCACATGAACAGTCTCATATTTGGGTTGATCTGGTTTCACACTCTTGGGCTTTTCCTTTGTATTGGGATTTCAGGTCAACCACAAAACTCAGAGCAAAATTCAGCTACATATCTTTGAGCAGTATCTGGTTTTGAGTTCAAATATACAAACCCTTCAAGTTTCTTAAGATGCACACCTGGAAACAACAATAAGTCTTTTGAGATTTATGTTAGACCATCTTATTTTAGGTTCAAATTTAATAATTTCCTGAGTCTCCAATCCAATGTTATGTTAGTTATCAGATGGTCTGTTTTCTGATGCTTATGCTGTTAAGTCTGACTTGTTCTTAATGTTATTTAGTAATCCATCTAACTAACTCATATGTACTGTTACATAAAACCTAAATTTACAATAGAAAAGGCTGAACTAAAACAACGTAAGCCACATAGTCTCCAAAATGGTCAGGAATTGATGATATCTACTACTTCCAGAAATGACTGTATAAGGCAGATATAAGTTTGAGGTTAAAATAAGCATGTTTGAGTATTAGATGTTTACAAAGCAGGTAGATTCTTAGGTCTCTCTTCACATTGTGCTTTTGAGTGACTGTTCTTTCCTACATGAGAAGTTTAGACATTTCCTTTTTCCTAAAGAGGGGAAAGCAGAGGGTTCTTGACTGGCAACACCAGGCACAGTTAGAGTGTGTTAGCATACTCAAGACAGAGGAACTAGACAAGAACATTCACCCTGAATGCTAAATTCCCAGGCTTCTTTCCCCACTTGGTTGCCAGGATGTTGACAGCCAGGGTTATACCTTGCAGGCAAGAGAATGAGAATCCTCTTTTTGAAATCTGATGAATCCAAAGGGAAAAGACTAAGTTTCCACAAAATAGCAAAGAAACAGTATCCTAAAGGGAAAATAATACTGACAGGTTCCACCCATATGCTAAGTTTCTAATCAGCATTTTAATATCTCACAGACAACCAATGATTACCAGATAGCTGAGAAAATTCTCCACTATGAGATATAAACGTAAAAATTGATTTTTTTAAGGAAAGGAACTTGAAGGAACCTACTAAAAAACTACCATATTATCCTTTGAGGGCTAAAAGAAACTGTTGCATCCATGGAACAAGTATTAATATAAATCCTGTAACACAGAAATAGAAATAGTCAATGCTAAAACATCTCTTAGAAGTAAAGCAGGAAGTTATTTTCTGCTTTGAAAGATTGAATCAAGGAAATTCTCAAAAAAAAGAGAGCAATTAGAAGTGGAAAATTAGAAAAGACTTTAAAAAAAATTTTTTAAAAGTAAAGAATTAGCCAATTAATAGTTTCTGGAAAGAGAGATGAAGAAAAAAAGAAAAAGGAAATCATCAAACAAATGGTTCAATTCACTTATCTGAAGTACAAAAAATTTCAAGATTTAAAACCAGTGTTCCCAGCTCAGTGGACGCACATCATTGTGAACATTTAGAACATTGGAGGCAAAGAGAAGATTTTACAGGCTTCCAGAGACAAAATACAAATCACATGCATTTAAGAAATAAGTAAACCAGAAAAAAGACGAAGACATGGGTTACAGGAAAGAGAAGGTCTAACACAGAGAGAGACAAAAATAATGCTTATGAAGGGAGATCTCAGGACAACAGCTGTGCTCCAGGTATAGGAGGCAAATAGTCCCTATTGGAACAGTGTGATTCAACAGAAAGATATATTAAGGGCTAACATCACAAAGATTCCATTTACCATTTGTACCATCTTTTGGACCTGACAAAGTCTAGGTTAGTCAAGACTTGAATTGTACCCACAAGTAGTTCTCCTGACATGTCTTCATGAAGTTCTTGCTCTCTCCTCAAAGACAGGCTGCCTCTTGGGTCATTTGAGAACACTCACTTCTCCCTAGTGAATTTGTTTTCTTTTTTTCCCTACTACTGAGAGCTGTCTATTGATCACAATGAGCCTGGAAACTGAGAATGCAGAAAAGCTCACCTCCCCTCACCATGTTTCAGTTGGCTGGACTGTATCTGGTCCACATGGGAGATCCCCCAAATCCCCGGGACAATAACTCCCCAGAAAAGAGTCTTTAAAAACTGTTAAGCAAATGAAGCCAGGATTTTACTCAGAGGCTGTGTTTATCTCGTCTTCTGAAAGAATTCACTAAGCACCTTTATTTAAATATCTAGCTTTGTGCTTCTCATCTGTTTTAATACTAATTGGTTTTACGTGTACTTATATGTGAAATATATTTCATAAAACATGACATATCTAATTGAAGAAAAATTAACTTATCCAAGTTCATATGTATAGTAATCTATGGAGCATGCATTCAAATCTGTACCTGACCACACCAGCGCCTCCTATGAAACGTTACAGGAAGTTACTAAATTTCTTTTTGAGTTTTATCTTTTTGCTCTGTCACAGTGTTAATGCAAATTCCAAAATTCTGTGTCTCACTTTTCATTTGGGTTTTGTTCTTTTAAAAATAATTCATAATCCAGGTGCAGTGGTTCATGCCTATAATCACAGCACTTTCAGAGACTAAGGCAAGAGGATCGCTTGAGGCCAGGAGTTTGAGACCAGCTTGTGCAACATAGCAAGATCCTGTCTCTACAAAAATTAAAAGAAACAATTAGTTGGGCATGGTGGCACATGCCTGTAGTTCTAGCTACTCAGGAGACTGAAGCAGGAAGATGACTTGAGCCCAGGAGTTCAAGGTTAAAGTGAGCTATGATCATGCCACTGCACTCCAGCCTGTGCAACAGAGCAAGATCCTGTCTCTAAGAAATAAAAAATAAATAAATCAGAGATATTAGGAATATCCAACACTAGGGAGCATTTTCAGTAATCTGCATGGCATTGACCACAGTATAGGATGTTTAGACTGCAAAATGCAAGTGTTATTCCTACAATCACATCTAAGTACAACAAAAATTGCTCTTGTATAGAAACGGCAAATGTACTGAAAGTTCTGCTTCATTTTCTCGCTCCTTGATGTGTGTTCACAGCCTCAAATAAGGCATGACTTTGAAAACATATCAACATCACTAACCAGCCTATGCCACATTGGTTTTAATACACAGTGAAAACAAAAATTATCTCAAACCTAAGTCGTGCTTTACAGATTTCCAGTTATAACAGGCTTTATTCTTTTTCTGCTTTTGAAGGAAACCAGCAAAACTTAAAATAACTCTAGGAAGCCATGTAAATAATCATTACACAGAACAGAGCTGACCTGACAAGGGTAATGGAAAGGATTAGGTGAATTCATTTGAAAGAGAAACTGAATGCATCTGAAAGAATGAGGGGCTAAAAAAGTTCATTAATATTTATTACCTAGTAAATTCAAGCAATATGTTAACAGGACAGGAATCTCTGAAGCATAAAAGTCTGTGTTATTAACTATGTTAATAATGGCACAGAAACTAAAGGATATAGTGTCTCTGTTCTTCTTACCCAAAATCATGCAGGATATCCCATATTCAATCATGGAATCCTAATGAATTTATAAAGCTTTGGTATATACTCAGAAGTCTCACAATGTCCAGAGAGAACCACTAACAATAATGATGACGACTATGAAAATTTTAATACAGTTATGAGACATTATGCAAAAATCTATAATTTCATTTAATACAATATGTATTTAGTAAAAGAAAAAAGAAGAAAACAGTTTTCTCATCTATTGAATGATTATCATTTTGGGCACATGATTGGGGAACAAAGGGTATCTTCCTGCAAGCAATCATCTAATGACCCTCTGAGGTGACTTGATTCTAGACGAAATATAGGTCATGGAATTAGCGTTAGTTAAATTGAGCATTTTTTCATCTGTGATTAATGTGTTGCTTGTTGAAATTTTAAATTGTCTTGTTCTATTGAAGTCACTTTAGGGTAGACTTTACTAACAGAAACTTCCTTTCCTTGCTTCTTTAATCCTGCTTTTCATTATCCCTAGTTATATTCTGAAAAAAGAATTCAAAAATAAAAGTAAATATTACTAATATTATCTGCATTCAATTGATAAGTAAAACTAGATATTCATGTATGTAACGTGCTTTGCTTCTTATCTCTGACACAGAAGGCCATCTTCATTGTTTCTGAGGATTCTGAACTGCCTCAAAGGGAACCTTGCACTCAGCTGCTTTCATGTTTTGTTTTGTTTTGTTTTTTTTCAGGCTAATATACATTCACTTAGATTATGACTATAAAAATTTAACTATCATTTCATTAAACTTTTTCATATGGCAGATACTATACTGGCTGTCAAGGGAATACACACCATCCTTTCCCCAAAAAAAATAAAACTCATAATTTACAAACCCTCATTGACTTATTTATGAAAATAAATAAAATAACATGTTTAAATGGACAGAAACAGATTCTATATGTGCTTACATAACAAACAAATAACATAAAATCCCATATGGAGGCCAGGTGTAGTGGCTCACGCCTGTAATTCCAGCACTTTGGGAAGCTGAGGCGGGTGGACCACCTGAGGTCGGAGGTTTGAGACCAGCCTGGCCAACACAGCGAATCCATGTCTCTACTAAAAATTAAAAAAAAAAAAAAAAAAAATAGCTGGGCCTGGTGGCGGTTGCCTGTAATCCCAGCTAGTTGGGAGACTGAGGCAGGAGAATCCTCTGAACCTAGGAGGCAGAAGTTGAAGAGAGCCGAGGTTGTGAAATTACACTCCAGCCTGAGCAACAAGAATGAAACTCCATCTCAAAAAAAAAAAAAAAAAAAAAAATTCTATGTGGAGTTAGTTTGAGAAAAATTCATTGTGAATAGCAATTCTTAATTGGTCTTTTGACACAACCTCATTAGCAGAAAAATATTTACATTATTTTTCAATATATTTTCTAAAAATACTTTTATGGGAACCAAGACCTTGTCCCCAATTTTTCCCACCAAATTCTCAACAATGGAAAAATAAGAAAACCCAAGATTACATCAAAAGCATATGAAAACAAATGCAAATGTGTAACATGGGTGGGGCAAAACTTCCTGAGCAGAAATTATTTCTTGGATTTCAAATGCATATGTACAGGAAAACTCTGACTTAGTTAAACAATACTGTTTAACATTTAGCATTACATACTAACTTGCAAATCAACTCAAACTGCAAATCTAGCTCTATTCATATTTACTGAGCAACTGTTAGGTACAAGCTGCTCAGCTTGAAGTTGTGAATGAAAAGCAGCTTTCATTGTTAGCAGTGCATATTATAGCATATTATAGACAGTACTTTTGTGTTTAACGCTACGTCGTTCATTGCTCAGGAGTATATGGTCCTACTTCTCCTTCTCCCTCTGTCTGAGGCTTGGATTATGTCCAATTTTTAGAAATCCATTTTTCCTTTCTAGAATGCCAACTATAGCCTACATTGTGTTCAAGAGGGAAAGACAATAGAGCAAATTTGCAACACTTGAAAATCGCTTCAGTGGCAAGAGACTAACAAAAGAATTTTCTGTCAGAAACAATTTGGGGAAAAGAGTTACAAACAGTTTTCAATTTAAACGTGAAACTAAAGTAAGAGATGAATTTAAAGTTAAACAGCATTAGACTGGAACTAAAGAATAGGGATGTAATGTATACCACTGAAGGTATGTTTGCAATACATTTTGATTTAACACAATACAGTATTTTATTTCTTTCTTAAAAATTAAATAAAATTATAACATCATCTATAGTTTTATTTAAATGTAAGCTACTTGGCTCAATTTTCCCAACCAAAACAAAACAACAAATTTGTAAAGTTGATTAAGATAGCCAAAAGACTCACAAAATATCAGAGGATGAACAATTCTTTCAATTATAGATCATGTTTATTGAGTGCTTAAAGTATTTCATGAAATAAATTGAGGACTAAAAACACATTGTTTTATTAAGTACTATACAAAAATCAGTAACAGCAGTTCAAACTAATCTTGAAAGTGATTATTATTGCATTTTTGCAACAAAATTGTTAACATTAAGTAGCAAATATTAACCAAATTATATAATATGTACGTATGTAACTATTTTGCAAAGCCTAGAGAGCATATTTTAAAAGTAAAAACAAACAGAAACCTTTTTCTATTACTCTAGAGAGGTTTAAATCTAGAAGTCTAGCATGAAAAATCTAAATCGACAAGACTTGGTTAGCCGAGTTACGTAATAAATCAGTAGTCAGAATGAGATTTTTGTCTACTGACTTTGTAGATTGCCAGTTGACAATATCTAGGCTGTAAAGATCTTAACTGCCTAACCTCACCCTACCAACACACACACGCACGTAGGCATTATGGAAGACCTCCCAGGTTATCTTGTTTACCCTCCCAGCCTTTAGACCGGTGCCGACTAACATATTCCAGAGAGTGCTGTCAACTCTATGTTCACACAGCTGTACTTTTGTGATTTTTTATTCCAGTGCAAAGAATCAGTGTTAGGAAGTTCCTTCAATCTATCTCAAATGTTGTTTCACACTAAAACCTAAAACACTTCTTAAACTGAACTACAGGGATATAAAAATTTTAAATCAGGCAAAATATGTAGAAAAATAAAATAATTGTAAGCAAACTTCTTCAAATTTGTAAGAAGTAATGCTGTCAAATGTGTTGTTTTTTTTTTTTTTTTTTGGTATTGAAAGTATGGGAAGAATTGCTAAAAATTACGTAAAAAAGTAACTTTGTTTTTCTTTTTTTTTTTGAGAGAGTCTGCTTCTGTTTTCTAG